>NC_066584.1:450578407-450875907 GCF_024323335.1 Lathyrus oleraceus
GTAAATCAATACGGAAATGGAATTGGGGCAGTAATCATTACTCCTCATGGCACGCATATTCCGCTTACAACAAGGCTAACTTTCAAATGCACGAATAATATGGCTGAGTACGAGGCCTGTATTATGGGACTAGAAGAGTGCATTGATTTGAGAATCAAACATCTTGATGTGTATGGTGATTCGGCCCTGGTTGTCAATCAGATTAAGGGTGAATAGGAGACGAATCAGCCAAGTCTCATTCCGTACAGAGATTATGCAAGAAGGATTTCAACATTCTTTACAGATGTTGACTTTCATCATATCCCTCGAGAGGATAATCGGATGGCAGATGCTCTTGCTACGCTTGCTTCCATGATTGTTGTCAAGTATTGGAATGAAGTTCCTAATATTGCCGTGATGCGCTTGGATAGACCAGCTCACGTATTTGCAGTCGAAGAAGTCAATGATGACAAGCCTTGGTATTTTGATATCAAGAATTTCCTCCAGAACCAGGTCTACCCGCCTGGGGCATCTGTGAAAGATAGGAAAACCCTGAGAAGGTTGTCAGGCGGTTTCTACCTCAGTGGTGAAGTGTTGTATAAGAGAAATTTTGACATGGTTTTGCTCAGATGCGTGGATAGACACGAAGCAAACCTATTGATGACTGAGGTCCATGAGGGTTCATTTGGTACTCATTCCAATGGACATGCCATGGCAAGAAAGATGCTGAGAGCAGGCTACTATTGGCTGACAATGGAGTCTGACTGCTGCAAATATGTGAAGAAATGCCACAAGTGTCAGATTTATGCGGATAAGATTCATATTCCTCTAACACTTCTGAATGTGATTTCATCACCATGGCCTTTCTCTATGTGGGGAATTGACATGATCGGCATGATTGAACCGAAAGCGTCCAACGGACACAGGTTCATTCTCGTAGCAATTGATTACTTCACCAAATGGGTTGAAGCCGCTTCGTATGCGAACGTGACCAAACAGGTGGTTGTGAAGTTTATCAAGAACCAGCTGATTTGCCGTTATGGTGTGCTAGATAAGATCATTACTGATAATGGATCTAATTTGAATAACAAGATGATGGATGAGTTGTGCGCTGAGTTCCAGATTGCACACCATAATTCCTCTCCCTACAGAGCCAAGATGGACGGGGTTGTTGAAGCTGCTAATAAGAATATCAAGAAGATCATCTAGAAGATGACAGTCACATACAAAGATTGGCATGAGATGCTGCCATTTGCTTTGCATGGTTATCGTACATCTGTCCGCACTTCGACAGGGGCAACCCATTTTTCTCTTGTTTACAGCATGGAAGCTGTTCTCCCGGTAGAGGTGGAGATCCCATCAATGAGAGTCTTGATGGAAGCCAAGTTGACTGATGCTGAATGGATTCAGAGTCGTTATGACCAGCTGAATCTGATTGAAGAGAAGCGATTAACTGCCATGTGCCATGGTCAATTGTATCAGCAGAGAATGAAGAAAGCATTCGATAAGAAGGTCAAGCCTCGTGTGTTCCGAGAAGGTGACCTCGTGCTCAAGAAAGTCTAATCTTTCGTGCCCGATTCCAGGGGCAAGTGGACTCCAAACTATGAGGGTCCATATGTTGTTAAGAGAGCCTTTTCAGGCGGTGCTTTGATGCTTACAACAATGGATGGGGAGGATTTCACTCGTCCTGTGAATTCAGATGCAGTCAAGAAATACTTTGCCTAAAAAAAAGTATATGCAAATCAAAAACAGAATGGCTCGCTAAGTTGAAAACCCGAAAGGGCGACTTAGGCAAAAATGAGCGTCTCGGTGGAGAACCCGCAAAGGTAATCCAGGCAAAAATTAGAGACATGAAAAAAAAAGATATATTTGCATCCCGCTAGATTGAGTACCTCACCCTGAGGAAATCTAGGCAAAAATTAGGGATTTAGCAAGTAACTGCATCCTGACAAGACTTTCTGTTCCGCAGCCGTCTGTTCGTCGGAGATTCTCGATTCGTCGTCAACTGAAGCTTCGAATACATCGAGATTCAAATTGGTAGAGAAAGGATCACTATGTTCAATATAGCCCTCTTCCAATATATATCAATGATTTCAAATTTGTACAGATCTATGGAGTCTTGCCATTTGCAGGCTACCATTCCATCAAATCAATTTGAGCTTTTATCCAATTATTTGCACTTTTAGTTGTTCCAATTCAACAAATGTTTTGCATGTTTCAATTGATAAAATGTCATTGTTTTAAACAAATAAATTTTTCAAAATTGTTGTTTTAAACAAAGTGAACATTCACAATGATGAAAGGATACTTAAGAATCTCTCAGTGCTCTCCCAAGGGTGGCATGATTCCCAACAGGTAAGACATTGGTTCATATTCCTGGCTTGGTTGTATCCTCTTTCTCCTGCTTTTGTTGTTAGGGTGGTTCCCTAAGCAGAATGTTGTTGAAGACTTCGTTTTCTTCTCCAGCAGTATTCTCCCCCAGCATGGGTGTTTCCATTTGGAAACTTCGGTAATTGGTGGTTTGAGACCCCGGTACCCTGTCACTCTCCCCCAGTGCAATCGCCAGCGGAGTTGTGGTTTTTCTCCTCAGCATGGATGCTTTCCCTCAGAAGATTCAATGGTTGGTAGATTGACATCACGGTACTTTACCGCTTTCCCAGCATTGTTGCAAGTTGAGTTGTTGCTTCTTTCCTCAGCACAGTCGATAGCGAGATCTGTGATGTATCCCCAGAGCAGAGTGTTGTGGAAGATTTTGTTTGCTCCAGTAGTACGCTCTTCCCCGGCCCCGTCACCAGAGGAGTTGCTATAGCTCCCCGTCAGTGCGCTTATTCCTTCAGCAGGGAAGTGATTACGTTCCTCCTCAGTAGTTGTGGATTTTTTTCCTCAGAAGAGTCAGCATTTGGTGGTTAATCCCCAGCTCTCTTCCGTATCCCTCAGTGGATTCTTCAACGGATCTCCCCAGGAACCGTCAGTAAGTTTGTGGTTTGGTGGATCATGTATATGCAAAATCCCCTATGGGACGGATATTCCTCAACAGAGTCAGGATTGCATCTGAGTATTCCCCTCAGAATCTCCTCCAGAGTCGGAAACCTCTGTTTTCCCCGGTAGGACCGGTTGGTGATCTATCATCCATAAATTTGGGTTGATCCCCTGATTGCTATTGATCCCCAGTAGAGTAGCTTGTAGCAGAATCTACTTGTGTGATTTGTTTTTCCCTCAGCGGGTTGTTCCCCAATGGAATGGATATTTGCATTATCCCCAGGTAGAGTTGCTTGTGCAGCCAGATTCTATGTGGATGATCTGTTCTCCCTCAGTGGGTTGTTCCCCAGTGGAGTTATGTAGAGTTGCTTTCATAGCAGTGAGCTCTTGTTCCCCTGCAGATATTTTGGGATTTATCCCATTTCCCAAACAGATTTGTCTTTGTGGCCGTTGTTGCCTGTTGTGACTTTCTGTACTCCAGTTGGGTTGATTGGTTGATCCATTACTCAGAGCTTTGGTGTTTCCTGATATCTCTGATCTTCTGCCTCCCCGCAGATCTTTGCTTTTCAGCTTGAAGATCTCCTGCAGACTGGCTTTCCAGTTTGACCTCCTTGGTTCTCCCTGGAAGTATAGTACCGGATGTTTGATTCCTGGAACCTGTTGTGTTAGAACTGTCTGTTTTATCAACATTCATCAAACATTAATCACGCATATTCATGCATACTCATAAACATTCAGATATTCATGTTGCATTTTTGCCATATATCTTTTGTTTGTTGTTTCCTGCTATGGCGATATAGATCTCTCCTATAGATCTTCCCAAGCAGATGCCGGGTGTTTAAATCTCTCCATATAGAGTCAGCCCTTAAGCAGAAAGTGTCTATCCTTTCATGCATTTCCCCACTGAGATATCTCCTCGTGGATGACGGTTTCTTCCGTTTCCTCCCAACATATATATTGGGATGGATGTTCCTATTTGAGTTATATCCTCATTAGGACAAGTCTTGATTCAGTCCGCCTTTTGGATCGATCCCAAATTGGCTCCTTTTTTCAACTGTCTCTTGCGCTTCACTGTGGCATAAATGAATAGTTGCTTACAAACCGGCACTCATTCATCTTATCCTCAGTGGAATGTTTGGCCTTCTGCCTACAAACCAGCAGTTGTAAGTCCTATCTTTGCGGTTTTCTACCTACTACCCGGTAGTTATAAACCCCGTTTTCTCCCCTAACGGAGTCAACTTTGTTGTTCATCCCAACCGATGACAATTCCCTTTCTGTGGTTTTCTATCCAACTTTTGGTAGATGTAATCCCCTCTTTGTGGTTATCTTCATCTAGTTCTTGATGTTGATTTTCCTTTTGTTTGGATAAGTCGCTTGAATAAGCACTTATATCCCCAGCAAATCTCTCGCGGATAATTGCCGTATGCTAGCAATTTTATCCCCAGCGGGTTCCTTCACCGTTTGTCAGTGATTGTATTCCCCGGATCATTGATTTTTCATCATTGTATCCCAGTGAGTCTTATTTCATTTACCCTCTTGTTGGTAATGTTGTGACTCCTTGTTGATTGGCCATCTTTATATACCTAGTTCGGTATCCCGATGCCTTTCTTTTCGGATTTTTATCCTATAAACAACCTACAACCCGGTTCAGGATAATCTTCCTCTAGAGGTTATTATTCACGTTTTGACGGCTATGAATAATATATCTCATTCACTCTTCAGTTGAAACCTGTTGTGTTTCCCTAGTCGAGTAAGATTCATTATTTCCCTTTTGCGGAATCGAATATTTGTTGTTTCGGATAATTGTCGGATGCTTGCAATTTATCCCTTTGAGTTGTCTTTCGTTTACCCGGATGCTTGGTATCGATTGTCTCTCTTTTTGGTTAGTCACCTATTATATACTTCGGTATCTCTGGTGTCTTTTCCTTTCGAGTATATTATTCACGGCCTGCCGGTAATGAATAATATGTCTCTTACGCTCTTTGGTTGGAATCCTTTGTTGATCTTCCCCCAGTAGAGTAAGATTCGTATTCTTTGTAGAATCGAATATCCATCCTATAAACAAGTTTTCTTTCGCTTTCTTCAGGATGATGAGTGTCTTGGAATACAAACCAATTCACATTTTCGGATTTTTATCCTATAAACAACCTACAACCCGGTTCAGGATAATCTTCCTTTTGAGTGTACTATCCACGTTCTGACGGTAATGGATATTATGTCTCTTTCGCTCTTGGGTCAATCTTTCGATTGTTTTCTCCGCAGAGTAAGATTCGTATTCCTTGTGGAATCGAATGTCCATCCTATAAACAAGTCTGCTTTTCTAGCTTTCTTCAGGGTGATGAGTGTTTTGGAACACAAACCAATTCACGTTTCCAGATCTTTATCCTATAAATAACCTACAACCCGATTCAGGATAATTTTCCATGCGAGTATATTATCTACGTTTTGACGGCTATAGATAATATGTCTCATGCGCTCTTTTGTCGGATCCTTTGTTTGTTTCCCCAATTGAGTAAGATTTGCATTCTTTACAGAATCAAATATCCATCCTATAAACAAGTTTGCTTTCGCTTTCTTCAGGATGATGAGTGTTTTGGAACACACACCAATTCACGCTTCGGTCGGTCACCTGTTTCATACCTACAACCCGGTATCCTTGGTGTTCCTTCCTGTCTGCTCCCTATTATGACCTTGGTCCCCTATGGAGTCAGATTTTCCTGAGTTTATGTACCTTTTTCAGGTCTTTCTCAGATGTTTGGTTGATTGATATCTCTCACCCTCATACAGGTTTTAGATATTCATTCTTCCTGAGTTTGTTACTCATTAACCGGTAACATCTCCTCCTTTGGTTTCCCCCGGAAAGTCTTTTCTAGATTTCCCCAGCGGATTTGTGTTCCTATTTGTGTTGCTGTATTGGTGTTATCCCCAGTACATGCATTTTGTGAGTCAGCTTGAGTATCTCCAATGGAAGTGTTTTCCTTTGTGGAATTTCTCTCTCTCCCCAGTTTGAGTCCTTTCTTTTTTTCATCCCCAATAAGAATCCCCATGAGAGTCCTGTTAGAGTCTCTGTGCCTGGTGAGTGTATTACTCCGATGGATCGTCTTTTCTTCTGTGTGAACTATATCCCCACAGAGTTTGTGTCTTTCGCATGCATACATTTGCATCATGAGGTCTCTTAGGGACCAAAATTTGTCTCATTACTGTTATTTAAGCCCATTCTACCACGCCAAGATGAAGGTTTCTAAACTTCACTTCTCCGGCTAGAATGACCTTAAATAGGGGCATCTGTAAGATCCCAATTTTTTCCCTAAGATCCCTCATGGCATCATATCATATCATTGCCTCAAGGATCATTGTGCACCTTGCCTCCCTCCTAGTGGATGGGTTATCTTATGAGTGTGGTTCTTGATCACCAAGCATGTTCAGCATTTGTATATCATTGCTTTTCATCTGTTTACTAACCAAAAGTGCAAAAATATTGTCATCTAACCTTGTTACTTGCAGTTGAAGCAAAATTAGGTCAAGCCAGTCAAAGGCATTCCTTGAGCCATAGATGGTGGTCATTCTTGAAGAATTTGGGCACCATGATCATTCATAATAGATTCATATGAGTTATGGTATCATTTGGTATCAAGATCTCAAGTGGTAGAGGCTTGGAATTCATCAGAACATGGTTCAGTCAACCAAAACCCTAGCAAAGTCAACTGTTGTCAACTGTGCATTTAATCAGGGATTTGAAGGTTGGAAATGATTTGAGAGGTCTCATTCATGTCCATACAAGCCTTATATAACATGTCAAACATCAACAATGAGGAATTGGAGGTCAGACAAAAAGTTTCCCAAAAAAGTAAGGACCTGTAATTTTCAACTGCCAAAAATGGAAAGTCCTTCTCCTCAAATTTACATCATCAAGCAAGCTTCAAATCAAAATTTGTCCAACATGAAAGTTGAAGAGCTTGCTCTTGCCTTTCCAAAAAGTCCATGAACACTCATTTCTCATTTATGGTTGGCAAGTTATGATCAAATCATTTTCAAGAAATCTTGAACTTCAAGGAGGCATATCTCTTGAACCATTTGGCCAAATCGAGTGAGGTTTCTTTGAGCAATTTTCATTTGACATTAGCTATCATAATGCATCATTACATTGCATCAAAAATCATTACATAAAAAGGTCATTTTTCAAGTGAACCATTTAAATTTTGGTGGGAAAAATAGTGAATTTGAAAAATACACATGATTTTCACTCCAAACAAAGGCCAATCATTTCAAAACAGAAATTTGGACTTGCTGCAAGAGGAATTTCACTATTCCATTGGTTCCATTTGAAAAAGGGAATTTTTGCCAAATTGCATAACATGTGCATATTCACTAATCCATTCCAATTGTTGCTAATCATGTTTACCAAGTGGATTAACAGGTACTATAAAGCATTAATCATAACAGAAAATCGGAATCCACAATCACAATCTCAGATCCAAGCTGAAAATTTCTCAAATTCTCTCAAATCTTCTTGAAACTTTTTCCACTTTTCCATCGAATTTCATCATTCTTTCTGCTTTCTCTTGTGCTAATCTTCATCTATAGGTGTGATTGAAGAACTGTTGAAGGCAAATTGTGAAAGAAGCTTGAAGAATCGGAACTGTTGAAGCAAGCTCGTGTTCATGGCAGTTGGAGATTTCTTGAAGATGGAGCACTGTTGAGCTGAATCCTTGCCTCCATTCATCTTCTGCATCATCATAGGCCACCTGTTTTCCCCATTGAAGCCTTGAGGAGCTCGATTTCATTGCTGTTGCTTCATAGAGGTAAGAATTTAAATCCTCTAATTCATGAAATAATGGTATGCATCTTGTAGATCGTGGAACATAGGTCACACTGCAACTTAAATCATGAAATTTCATTAAGAATTGTTGAAGATATGTGGATCTGAACCTTTTATGCTGAATTTTCTTTTGCTCGATCTGGTTGCCATGCGTAGAATTAGGACAAATGCTTGTTAGATTAGTGATGTATGTTGAATGCTGGTTTGAATGGTATATGGCTCGATGATTTCTGTGAGAATTTGTTCATGTTGATGAAGAACACCAAGAACATTAGGGTTTTGTGTTTCCAGGCGCGCTTAGATCCTTCCCCCCGCGTTTCAGCATGTTTTTCTTGTTTCTTCACATGTACTGGACCACTTGTCCGTCTCTGATTGGTTGTTGTTTTTGATTAAATGAAACGATGCGTTTCATGTGGCGCGCAGATTCAAATTGTTTCACATATTTACCAGTTTGCCACTCAGTCCATTTAATTCATTTTAATTGCTAAATTTTATTTCATTTCATAATCAAACTTCAAAAAATCATAAAAACTTCATGGATAATCCAAATTGATTGGGAATTTTTGCATTCATCTCCATTTTTCATCTAGTTTTTTATAGGCATGATAACACAAGTTGTGCACGGCTGATTTTTATTTTTGTCTAATGGCTTTGATCATGTATGCTTTGTGCCTATGTTTTACCATTTTGCTAGTGAAATAATGATGGATGATCATATGAAGCTGAAATTTTACATGCATGATCTAGACTCATTCTTGAACATTTTGGTATATAGTTTGCTAATTTTGCATTCCTGGATTGTGAGATATGATGTGATCTTTAGAGGTGTGACAATTGGTGTCACACCATTTCTTGTTCATGTTCTTGATTTTAGTTTCCATGCTTATGCTATGCTAATTGCTCTGGATTTTTGCATGCTAATACTTATGGATGTCTAGTTTGCTTGTGATTTTTCCTGGAATTTTGGAATGCATTTTCTATTTGTTTGAGAATTTTCCCTTTGTTTGACCAATTATGAACTTTTTGGGAGTCATGATTTTATTTGATGTGTGAAATCCTTGTGGTTTATTGGATGAACTTGAAATTTGGCATGTGTATTATAGACATCTTAAAGGTTGCCATGGCTTTGATCTCATCCATTTCTCATGTTTGGTCACTGTTTTATGATTGCATGAACTTGATACGTGATTTGTGGTCTTGTATGAGCTTGTATGAACATGCTTTGACTTGTTGATTTTAATTGACTGGCTTCCCTTTATCCAAATGCCATGAAATTTGGTGTGTTGCTCACTCAATGTGTTCTGTTTAAGCATGATTTGTCTGGGAATTTATTGAGCCATTTTGGTATTGATATGCTTGTGTTCATTCTGTTTACATCATTGAGTTCCCAACTTGCCTAGTTTGACATGATTTGCTTATGAAATGCAATTGATGAATAGTTTTGATATGAGACCAACTGGAATTTGTTCTTATTTGATTAATCTTGATTTTGATCAAGTTTCATGTTCTGTTTTAAATATTTTCTCCTCCTTTGACCCTAGGCTTTGGCCTAAGGGTTCACTTCTCACATTTGAGTTTGATTTTCAGGTTTAAGAAGCAATTGCTTTAAGGAGATTAATTCAAGTTGATTGAGTTTGGTTTACTTGATTGTGATGAACTAACTTGGTTTGTTTTGTAGGATGCTAACTAATTTGGTTTGAGTTTGTGCTTTGCACATGTGGTTGATTGTGTGGACTGTTGGTTCTTATCTTGTCTGTTTTGACTTTGTGACTGAATACTGATTATATTTGATTGATTTCAGGTACCATAGTTGCTTTAGTTCCTTTGAGAACTAGCTATTGCTTTGCTTTGCTTAAGAATTGAGGTAGAATCTCTTGTCTCCATGTAGTCTGGAAGACCTGGCTTGTTACTTAGCCAGGCACCTGTCTGAAGTCCTCCTTAAGAGGGAATGTTTGTGATTGTTTAACTTTGTCCCCAAGCAGGAAAAGACCTCATATGAGGCCATTGGAAGCCAAAAGAGATATGTAGCCTATCTCCTACTATTCTGTGAGTCACTCACCTTGCTCACACCACAGGTGTTGATGCATAGTGAGTAAAAACCCAAGATCTATCGAGTCCTTAACTTGTGGAGAGAGTTCCATCTTTCTGAACTCCCACACCTTCTGATATTCAATGCTCTCCCTGACCAGGGATAAGAGTGATGAGGCACACCCCTCATATCCTTTCATCTGCTTCACCTTGGCTCTCAATTTCAAGGTTAAGAGCACCATTTACCCTATTCCAATTGACTTTAAAGTCTAACCCTTTGATTGAGCCTAATTGTTTGGTTATAGTGGGTGCTAAATGACTTTGTTTGATTGATTTCTTATTGCATTTGTACATGTTTGCTTGCTTTCCTTTGTGCACTTATCATCATTGATTGTTCATTATTGCATGATCATCATTGCATATCTTTGTGATCCATGTTTGGTTTACCCATTGAGGACAACAGTAAGTCCATTAATTGGCCATTGTTCCTATGATTTGGAAGGGATAGAGTGTATGACCATCTCACTTGGCTACTCATGTCCATTGCTTAGTGCATTGTTTGCTTGTTGTATGTGAGGATGCAATTGTAAGACCATGTTGTTGGCATTTGTACTCCCATGATCATCCTTTGGAGGTTGGTATAAGTCCAGACAGATTGGCATCTGACATCCATGTTTTGTTTTACTTTAGGAGATTGGTGTAAATCCATTTATTGGTATCCGATATCCGCTTTTGCTTTTGTGAGATTGGAGTAAGACCATTGATGGCATCCGGTATCATTGTTGTGTTTTAGGAGATTGGTGTAAATCCACTTATTGGTATCCGATATCCGCTTTTGTTTGTGAGATTGGTATAAGTCCATTGATGGCATCCGGTATCACCTTGCTTTTATTTGCTTACTTGCTTTGTTGCCTCATTCCTAAGGACACACTTGAATCATCTACTATATGATTTCAAGAGGTGAATCTTTCTGAGAAGTTTTACATTCCATCATCCATACCCTCTTTGTCCTAAACCTTTTTCACATAGCTTTCAAAAACTTTGACTTGTTGTGCAAACATCTTCATGTCTTTCCAAATTAGAAACCTGGACCTTAAGTCCTTGACTTTTCAAACTCCATTTCATAACACTTCTTTGAATCAATCTTAATCATACCTTGACCATATTTTGTAAATACTCATAATCAGTTAACTTCACACATTCAATTGTTTTGTGGCCTTGCCTATTGTTAATATGTTTTCGTGCATTAGCCTTAGGTTTCAATTACCATAGCGGTTGATGTAAATCTTACCTTATCCTTAGTGAGCTGATTGTAAGTCTTCCATACTTATTATAGGGTTAACCCCTCACTAGTATGTTGAAGCCGTCCTCGCATGGTGGATTGTTGATTCAGGTTGAGTTTTCTCCCATTGGTAATGAAAAGCCTTAATGCTTGTGTTTTAAAATGAACTCACTAACTTTTGGAAATCTTTTAGCCGAACTATGGCGTTTTGATCCTTACCTTTGATGGAAGGTACGTAGGCAACGAGTTATCCGTTCAAACACAAAAATAATAAAATTGTAGATTCTTTTCTCATCATCCCATTCATGTTTGCACAATATGTCAAAACAAATAAACATTTTTATACAACAAGTGTGAAAAGGGCTCCCTAGGAGTACCTAGGACGTGATGGGTGCCTAACACCTTCCCATTGCGTAATTTACCCCTTACCTAGTTTCTCTGATCTTTTATTGGTTTTCTACGTGTAAAACTTCTTAGGTTTTTGTTCGCTTTTTAACCAGTCCTTAGGATAAATAAAAGTGCGGTGGTGACTCGATTCATTGTATGCATTGCTTATGGTTTAATCAATAAATCATATAGCGACGAATACACCGCTACAGAAAAGTGGCGACTCTGCTGGGGACAAATCTCCTTGGTGGTATTGCCTACTTTTCACCCTTGTTGTGCTATATTTGTTATCTGTTATTTGACATATTTTTGTACAATTTGGGATAACTGTATTGATTGTAATGTTTGAATTGCTTGATATAGAATTGCTGTCTGCTTTGGTGATCTCTGTGAGATGAGTTCTATACCCGAACTCGAGTGCACTCTAGGATAGGAGAATGGCGTAGTATTGTTGACTGGTGTGGAGTATTCCTTAGCCAGTTGACTTGCGAGTCCATTCACTTGGTGGAGGTCATGTTGGATTAATAATGTCACACAAGTTATTTATGGTTAGGCATTATTCGTTCAATCATGTGCCTTAGAAGCCAAGGACCTTAGTTTACCAAGCCCATCTTGGCCTATTTTTAGGACGTAGTGCGGAGGTCGTTCAGATGTAAGTTCTGATGCGATTGTTACGCGATACTACACTCATAAGAGTCTCTCTTGAGAATATTTTTGGAATACGAGTATTCGTTTCTCCGATAATATCCGAGAGATGGGACGATGATTATGGAAACCTCTGGTGGAATCTGTCTGGCAGGTTTAAACCCTAGTACACTCCCTTTGGGTGGTTCTTAACCAAGACTCCATGCTCGTGACTCTCAGCAAACCCGTGATTTGTGGTTGAGTCGTTCAAACATCGTTAATATCAATGGAACTTGGGCGTTGATAAGGTGCAAACCATAATCCGCCAAAATGGATGATTGATATTAAAGATGTTAGAGTCGGTTCATGTACCGTTAATATCATTGAATTTAGGGGATTGATGGAATGTACATTCCATTTCACAAAATGAATGAATGATCTTAACTTGGTAAGAGTCCTCCTTTGACCAATTTGAGTTTTGATCCATTCCCCTCCCTCTTCATCTAATTCCCCTTCTTTGTGCATCCATTTCATTTGGCATGTGATATCTATAAATCCTAAGGCTAGTTGATTGCAAAAACAACATAAGTATGGATGAGATTAGACCACCTCTTTTGCATATTCTTTTTGTGTGTGGTATATTTCATGAGCATAGTCCATTATACTATGTCTCTAACATGCATTAACACCAAAACTCTATTGCATGACCTCAAATAGTTGTGACTTCTACATAAGTCTAATTACAATTGCTTAATATTGAGCTAAATTTTTTACACAAAAGGCATAGCATTCTAGTTAGTGAGATTGTAAGTCTCCCCTCTTTCATGGTATTGCATGGAGACTTGGCCTTTTTTCCTTCCTTTGGAAGATGTCTTGGTTCAAGGATCCATGCTTGTGATAAGTGGGTTGAGTGTTCTCCAAAGAATGACTTAAAAATGAAAAGAAAAACCAAAACAATACTAACTTCTAACTCATTAACAACTAACATTTAATTTCAAGCCATTTACTTTAATGCAATTTAATTTCAAGTTTTTATTCATTTTGCCATTATTCATATCATTCTAATTGTTAATGTTAATATCATTTTCACTTTGTCCATTTGGACCATATTGTGTGATATATCTTGTTTGTGTATATTTTGTTTGTTTGTGTGGTCTTTGACCATTAATGTACATGATAACAACAAAAACCGTAAAAAAACTTTTGTGTGGACTGTTGACTTGTTCTTGGAAAATTGGACTTAGAATTTAGGCAACATCCCTATGCTGAAGGACTTGGTTAATCCCAACTTTTATGAAACCATGGGCTTGTAATTTAAAATTTCATCTGACACATCTTTGAAGATCCCTTTGAGTTCATCTATAACATGATCATTGTGAAATTGTTATTTTGAACCTGTGACTTCAGGAATTTATCTGCTACATGCGCTAATTTGAAGAAGATCATGGAGTGGATAAGCTTGGATGTGGATATCTTTATTTGATGCCTTACTCTTCAGATTGATATAATATGCATTGTGTGTTGTTTGATTCTAAATGTCCAAGGGAATTTGTGTCGCACCTCAAAAAATGCGATCCCTCGCGATGGAACTTGGAAAAATGTTAGTTCGAAACAGAGTCGCCACCGAACTTTATTTATCCCAATGAAGGAATAGGAAAATATCGAGAAAACCTTTAGAAAATAGAATAATGGTCGTCGCAACCATATTCGGGTTCGGGAGTCGATTACGTAAGGGGAAGGTATTAGCACCCATCACGTCCGTTGTACTCAACGGGAACCTTTTAGTCTGATTTTGCTATTTGACTGTTAATTGAATGTTATTCGCTTGCTTCGAGTGATTAGAATTGATGATAAAGATGGATGAAGACCTCAGAAGGAGAAAATGGAGGTTTTTATTAGTGTGCTCGCGAAGATACAACAATCTCCTGCCTACGTATCCTTATGGTGCAATAAGGAAATAAGAGCATTCGTAGTTCGGGCTACTACGAATATTTGGTGTGTTTTGTTTGATGAACGACTGTGTAGGTCGGCGTTCTAACGGCTTAAACGTTGGCGTGTCTACTCTCGGTGGAGGCTCTAGCACTGGTTTGTTGTGCGCATTAGAAAGGATTGATAGTGTTCTTTTTGAAAGAAGGTTTGGTCACGCGGGGTGACGAGTTGAATTGATGTGTTTGGAGTGTTTTGGTTTGGTTGGTTTCGATCGCGCGGGGGAGAGAAGTTAGTTTGATTTGTTTTGAGATGTTTTTGAAGAACGACGAAAGATTGAGCAATGAGGTGTACACCAATCGTCCAATTCTTTCGAGGAATAATAAGGCGACCGCCTTCTACTCCTTTTTCGTTCGAATTAGTATCGAAAGTTTGTTTGCGGATGTCGAATATGCACGGTAGCGAGGTGTACGCCTCCTACTTGCTTATTCAAGGAATAATAAGGCGTACGCCACTTATTCCTTTATCCAAGTTTATTTAGCGTGTTTTATTCGGAAGTCGATAACTTGAGCAATATGGCGTACGCCAATTATTCAAATAATCGAGAGATGGCGAGGCGAACGCCTCCCATCTTTTATCATCTGAGGTTTAAATTGTAAAAGATATGTCTTTAGATGTCGTATTTGATTTGTGAAAATAATTTGAATTTTGGTAGGTTTGGATCAAAAATTTGAGCAATGTGGCGTACGCCAATTATTCAAATAATCAAGGAATGGTGAGGCGAACGCCTCCCATTCTCAATTGAAGTTTAAATTATATAGTTTATTTTGTAAAGTTGGATTTGATATGAAAAGTGATTTGAATTTGTAAGTTTTTTAGGGTTCTAATTGAATGACGAAAATTCGAGCAATGTGGCGTACGCCAATTATTCAAATAATCGAGAGATAATAAAGCGGAAGCTCATTATTCCCCTTTTCATCCAAAAATTAATTTAGATCTAAAGTTGCTAAGCATTTTAATTAATTTGGAGAAGCAATTTGCAAGTTTTTTAAGGTTTTATTTGAACGACGAAAATTTGAGTAATATGGCGAACGCCAATCATTCGAATGATCGAGAGATAATAAAGCGGATGCTTACTATTCTCCTTTTCATCCAAAAATCTAATTAAATATATATATTTTGAGTATTACCCTAATTTAGGAAGATGATTTGTATTTTATATGATTATTAGGGTTTTAATTGAATGACGAAAATCCGAGCAATATGGCATACGCCAATTATTCGAATAATCGAGAGATAATGAAGCGGATGCTCACTATTCTCCTTTTCATTCAAAGATTAATTATTAAAATAAAACTTTTAGAATTTATAATTAATTGGGGGAGTGATTTTAATTTTATGGAGTTTTAGGGTTTTAATTGAATGACGAAAATCCGAGCAATATGGCGTACGCCAATTAATCGAATAGTCGAGAGATAGTGAAGCGGAGGCTTACTATTATCCTTTTCATTCAATAATTAATTTAAAATAAATCTTTTAGAGTTAGTCGGAAAAAGTAATTTGGTCAAGATTAAATAATTAATTAAAATAACTTTGGTTAGCTAATATAGTAAAAAAGTGATATAGATATGAGGTTTATTTAATATTGTTGGGAGCTGGGGGTGGGAATAACACATTCCCTGATGCATAAAGCCCATTCGAGTAGGGCCCCGTTCAACTCTTAATCCACTACTCATAATAATGAAAAAACAAAGAAAATGCTGAGTGAATGAAGATGGAACGTTGCGTCTCCCGTGATTTACTTTTTGTCTTCCCAACAAAACCCAACGATCACTTGGCAGGAAATGTTATCCTAAATATAAACATTGAAACCAAATACTAGTAATTTAAAATGCATTAGAAAGTATGGATACAGAGCATATGAATAGTCGGTCATTCAAAGGGGCACTCTAAATCTCGTCTCTCCTCTTCCACTTTACCTTTTCTTCAAAACCGTTACCCGAATCATATTTTCCCCAACACAACAAGAACGGACCCCAAATTTTAGAAAGAAAACCCCTAAAAAACCATAATCAAAGATGAACCCACGGTGTTCATCATCGGAATCTCAACAGATCCGAGCGAACCCAACTCTGATTCCAACGAAATGAAACAAAACCTCATAACAGAGTAAACATAATAAACAACTTTAAAACGAAATTAGAAAAAACTCCTCATGGATATACCACAGTCTATACTCAACTCAAACAATTCATGAACAAGCAACAAGTCGTCAAATCAAACATGCAATCGGCAACCACATAGTGCTACTATGGCCTTGGAAAGATCGAATAAAGGGCGAAGGACGCCGCCGGAGCTCTATGACCCCGGCGAGACTCCGATGAAAATTTACATCTAGTAAGTATCTTCCGATTTCGTGTGCGAGCTCTCCTTTCGTTGCTTGATCTCTGATCTTCCTTCTTCTTTTCCGCTTAGTTTTTGGCCTCTCCTTCTTCTTACTTTTGTGTTTGGTTTGTCAGGGTTTAGCTCGGTTTTCTCAAAGTTCTGGTGATGAACTTTGAGTATCCCTTTGGTATCTTTGAGCTTTGGTGTGTAGGTTGGGATGCGATTTCAGCAGAGTGACGGTGCAAAATCAGCTGCCTTTCTAATGATTGGATCGCCTCTTTATATAGAGTGAAGATGAGTGGCAAAATCCATGAGCTGTCAAGAGATCATGAGAATCATTCCGTTGGAAGGAAAATTCTCCTCATATTTTGTGGTCCCTGAATGAGGTACGTTAGGATTTGTTATTGGAAAATATCTCTAGATGCGTATTGATTTCATTTTACTGCTGTGAAATACCTACGTGTGTGTGGTAAGAATATAGTTTTTTTTACTGTCTATTCAAAACTCTCCTTTGACTTATTTCTTTAATTCCCAGCTCTGATTAACTGATGCAATGAAAAAACATTTATTCACAGGCCATTTGCACCACTGTGAATGACGAACTGATACAACAGTAATTTTGGCCAGTTTGGTTATGTGATTAGAGAAATGGTAAGTGACTTGCACATTCGGAAATGGCTTCAATGCAAGGTTGGTACCGTTAATACATATTGCTGAATTTGTTGTTTAACGGTGATGATACATTTGGTGCGAAGCTTACTGCCATTATAGCTAAGTATTGCTGGTTATTATGATGTTGCAGTGACACGTTACAGGGAGTTTGAGAGAAGTCACTAAAGTTTGGGGCCCCCAACTCATTGCAAAAATCAACTGGATAGGATGATGCCTCTCAGGAACCAGAGTTTTCTCTTTTCGACCTCTCCAACCACTTGCCATTGACTTATTGTGACTTTGCAGGGACACTTGCTGCTGCTTGATTGTGTACTAAGGCGGATCCCATCTCCCTAACGCCTCGAGCTCGAATGACCGGAGTTAATGGGTACTTAAACATTCAATGTCATTGTGAACTGTCATTTTCCAAAACCAGGAATAACACTGCAAGATATTTTACCGTATGCGATTCTGTAGGATGCTCATAATGCAGAAAAATAACATTCAGCATTAGTAGGCGGAATTATGTATCTGTCCTCATTAGCTTCCTTTCATGAAACTGAAGGTATTTGGCGTGCGTTGGTAGTGTTGGTTTGATACTGGCTGAATATGTTGCTCATGTTGAAGTTTGATAATCACCGTTTTGTAGGGCATGGGATTTACGGTGTGGAAGGCCATGACATGTTGTAGGTCTAATGCACTTGACTTGGATGGTGATGAAGGCTGGACTATGCTTATCCGAACATGGCTTGTTGCTTATTAGATTTTTTGGAAGCCTATTTCTTTCATTTGGCTTGACTGTAATGTAACTTAATTAGGATTATTATGGCAGCTCTTGTGATATGCTCTTATCAATGGATTTGAAACAACTATGTCTATAAATCAAAACTTAGTGGTTTAATAATATAAATCAAAGCTAATAACCCAAACTATATGTTGTGGTGCATGAAATCCATAGACAAAGGCTTGTCTCTTTCTTGTGGTCACGTAATGCGAAAAATAGGCACCTAAGCTCAATCCTGATGAAACTCCACCATCCACTACCCAGAATGACAATCATAAATGGCAAACCATGAACTTGTTTTAAGTCTCTCACCACTTGCTTGTTGACCTTAATCTACTTAGTTGAGAACGATGCAAATTTAATGTGAACAATGCCCTTTTCAACGCAGATGTGATGCTAACGGCATTACAAATTACTTTGGCACATTGGCAATTATTGCTTTGTAATGTAACATGCTCATGGCTATACTAATGGATTCATCGATATGATACTTGCATGGTGAGACTCACCCATGACCTTGATTCAAACTAGTATTCCACCTCGGAGCATATCCCTTTTCCTCGTATTTTTGTAATAAACCATACTCCTAGACGAAATTGATTTTATGAAATGCATGTTTTTAGGTAGTATGGAAATGGCATAACAGTGAAGTATTCTTGACATGAAATGTATGCCATGTTATGCTTATGATGCTAATTAAAAATGAAATCAGATTTACGAAAATTTAAATATGGCCGGACAAAATTGGGGTATGACAGCTGCCCCTATTTAATTATCTTGAACTAGAAAGTACGAATGACGACAGTCTTCATACATTTGTGGTGGAAGGTAATTAAATACGAAAAGACCCAAATTTTGTCCTTTGGAATGCAAAGGAAATATGCAGAAAGAAAATGCTATGGATTCTAACAGCACCAAGGTGATGGGGGTAGAATGCCAAATCAATGCCAACCCCCGAGTCGACACTCGATCTTGCAGAGATCGTTATTGTTGTAAAGGAAAATGTGGGATTGGTTTTCTGACACCAAAAGGATGACAGTGGAGTTAATTGCTACCATCAAAAGGATGATAATAGTTCACTATGATTTCTAAGATCGTCATCACCAAAAGGATGATGGATAAGCTGAGCTTCAAAGGTAGTCATCACCAAAAGGATGATGGTTATAGTGGCTACAACAAAGATCTCCATCACCGAAAGGATGATGGTAAGATCAACAACAAATCCCGCTATCACCAAAAGGATGAAAGTTAGACACAATCCAAAGATTTAGATCACCAAAAGGATGATGTCCGTCACCCCAAAAGGATGATGGTTATTCTGATAAAGTTTCCCATTACCGAGAGTATAATATCGGTGCTACCACCAAAAGGATGATAGTTAACTCATCAACTTCAAGGATCACCGTCACCAAAAGCATGAGGATACGATCCAATAATAAAACTTGTTATCACCAAAAGGATGATAATAAGTCAAATAACTTCAATGATCACCATCACCAAAAGGATGAAGGTATAATCACACAACAAACTTGTTATCACCAAAAGGATGATAATAAGTCGAAACTCAATGATCACCATCATCAAAAGGATGAAGGTAAGATCAACACAAAACCTTGTTATCACCAAAAGGATGACAATAACTCAACAATCACCATCAACAAAAGGATGAAGGTAAGGTCAAACGACAAAACTTGTTACCACCAAAAGGATGATAATAAGCACACAACGCAATTGATCACCATCACCAAAAGGATGAAGGTAAGATCAAGACAAAAACTTGTTATCACCAAAAGGATGATAATAAGTCAACAATCACCATCACCAAAAGGATGAAGGTAAGGCTAAACAACAAAACTTGTTATCACCAAAAGGATGACAATAACTCAACAATCACCATCAACAAAAGGATGAAGGTAAGGTCAAACGACAAAACTTGTTACCACCAAAAGGATGATAATAAGCACACAACGCAATTGATCACCATCACCAAAAGGATGAAGGTAAGATCAAGACAAAAACTTGTTATCACCAAAAGGATGATAATAAGTCAACAATCACCATCACCAAAAGGATGAAGGTAAGGCTAAACAACAAAACTTGTTATCACCAAAAGGATGATAATAAGTCGAAACAAACTCAATGATCGCCATCACCAAAAGGATGAGGGTAAGATCAAAACAAAAACCCGTTATCACCAAAAGGATGATAATGAGCCCATAACTCAAATGGTCACCGTCACCAAAAGGATGAAGGTAGATTTAAACAACAAAACTCATTACCACCAAACGGATCATAATGAGTCAATAACTTTTACGGATCACCGTCACCAAAAGGATGAAGGTAAGATCGAACCATAAAACTTGTTATCACCAAAAGGATGATAATAAGTCGATAGTCACCATCACCAAAAGGATGAAGGTACTACAAACAACAGAACTCGTTATCACCACAAGGATGATAATGAAACTACAATCACCATCTCCAAAAGGATGAAGGTGAGATCATAACTTCGAAACTTGTTACCACCAAAAGGATGATAATAAGTTATAATAACTTCAAATACTGCTGACACCAAAAGGATGACAGTGGGATTGGACTTTCCAAATGTCACCAACACCAAAAGGATGATAGCTTAAACCAAACTCCGTAATCTCTATCACCAAAAGGATGATGTTTAGATTGAATTGGACGTCATCACCAAAAGGATGATGATTCAACCAAAATGATAAGGATCCTTATCACCACAAGGATCGCCGACACCAAAAGGATGACGGTAAGCTGTAATAATTACAGAGGTCACCATTCACCAAAAGGATGAAGGTTGGACCAAAACTTCAAGGATCTTCGACACCAAAAGGATGACAGTAAGATCAAACGACACAACTTGTTACCACCAAAAGGATGATAATAAGCTTTAATAGTGAGAGGTCGCCATTCACCAAAAGGATGAAGGTTGGACCAAAACTTCAAGGATCTTCGACACCAAAAGGATGACGGTAAGATCACAAATGTCAAGGATTTACCATTACCAAAAGGATAACGGTTATCATAAACAGGGTGATGATTAATATTATTCCTCAATGGACTTTCACCAAAAGGATGAGAAACATATTGGAAAATAAGGCTACTGGAAAAAGTTCAGTAAACCCGACTTGTTGGGTAGTATTGGAGCATTGTTGGGTAAGACTTGCTTGGGGTATCAACAACAAAAGGTTGCAGAATAAATATTCTCTAGGGAGATGTAGTTTCTATCAACAAAAGGTTACAGGAAACGACTCATTGAGGGACGCTCAACGTGAAACCAGGTAAGTGTTTTAAGGACACAATGTTTGACTTAGCTGAGGATAACATCTTATCAACAAAATGTTGAAGGATGTAGCTCAATGGGAAATGCCCGATAATAGGGTAGGGACTTACTCAGAGAAAAACAATGACTCAATTGAGGGTTGGCCTGGATGCCTACGACTAAACCTTGGATTTTGATTCATGCTATATGCATAAATGTCATGTATGCGTTATGTATGAGGTGATGCATGTGATGCATGTTTGGATGCGAAGAATGATTGGTTTGTTTGGGATTGGCCCCCCTTTTCAAAGGCGATGCATTTTTCAGGAAACCAATGTTGGTTGAATTTGTTTTTGTGAAGGTGCCACCAAGGTGGGCTTTGGCTTTCCTGGTAATTGTCAATGTGGATTGAGCTATTGATTGGTGAAAGGATCTGACTTCCCGACACTCGGTAGTTTATGATATGATGAACACGCAATAGGTGTGTATACTCTTGGTGCCCCAAGTTCGCTCTTTTGCTGATATGTGGTGTATTTGTCTTTGAGAAGATCTTGGTTCTTCTTCTGAGATGTTTGGCCAACCTGTAACTGAGCATAGCGACGTGATCAACGCATGATTGGTACGCCTTTGACGTGCCCTAAGGATTCTTGTCAAGATATGATGTGGTACTGGTATGAACTTTCGACGTTTTGGTTGTGAATTCAAGCAGTCACTAATGTCTTGACGCAATCTGCTTGATTGTCTTGAAGATATGAAGGGAACTTGCCCCTTGCAACCTGTCTTGCCCCAGACTGTAGGGTATCAAATGGCATTCTCCCTGAAAGGAAACCTTGGGAGTGTTTATTCGATGACGTGGTCTGAGTCTGTTTTTCGCAGCTCCTGAATCTTGCAATGGTCTGCCCCTGATCGCTTTTGAGGGACTTGCCCTAGCCGTACGGAGTATTGAAGTGCTTTTCCTCCCTAATCAACCGATGGTTGGAGATTTGTCTTATGTTGACTACTTCTTATGTCACCATGTTTAAAAGATTTCATGCCCCTGATTCACAGGATGGTCTTGATTCGTGTCAGCACGAACGATCAAGTGCCACTTGAATTGCCCCTTGTTGGAATTTTCTTGATGTCAAGTACTGACTGACAATTAAGAATTGCTATCCAAGAAATGGTGATTTTAATGCAATAGTTATGCAAGTTTCGAAAAACAATCAATCACTTGGAGTTTTGTGGTAGTGTGTGACGAGTGGATCATGTGTCCAATCTAGGTGCTTGATTCAGCTGGTGTATTG
Organism: Lathyrus oleraceus; assembly: GCF_024323335.1. Classification (NCBI taxonomy): domain Eukaryota; kingdom Viridiplantae; phylum Streptophyta; class Magnoliopsida; order Fabales; family Fabaceae; genus Lathyrus; species Lathyrus oleraceus. The sequence continues at coordinate 450,600,821 of NC_066584.1, forward strand.
ATGCGTTGTTAAACTTGATGTTCGCAAGTGTACGAACATGTCAGAGTAATATAAAAGATTATCGAACCACAAAGACCAAGTGTCAATCTATCGTTATCTGTTGTTATGGTGTTTATCAAAGGCAGTCAAAATAGGTGTTTTTGTAGTGTGCAATGAAAAGTAAAGTACTGAAAATAGAATGTAATTTATAAAGACAGGGTCGAATTTAATTCACGTAATCAGTTGATAATCCAAGTACTTGCTAATAGAACTACTTATGGGCAATGTTTCCTACTTTGAAAAGAACTAACTTAATAGGAACTGTCGCTTTTACGTATTCAGAACCGAGTTGTACTCCCTAATCAAACCCTCTTATTGTCACTTATAAAAAGGCGCGCATTGCGTTAGAGTAGTAAACCTATTTTTAAGAAATATAGTATCTTGACTAAGTTGAAAATTATTATAACCTGGATTTCTTAACCAAAAGAGGTTCTCACGAACCAGACTCTAAACTTATAAACGCGTCCGAAAATAGTTTTAAAATCTCTTTTCTTCTTGATGTTAAAAACTCATAATGAACTAAACAAAGCGCTTTCGCTGTTTTTGAAATAGTTAAAAACAATTAAGTTTATAAAGACGTTGGACGGCTTTCGATCTTACCCAACGGAATTGAAGTGCGGGAAAACTTAAGTTGAAAGTTAAAATAGCCCTTAAGTGTTTCTACGAACAATTGTACGGATTATTGGTTCAATTACGATCCTTACATTCTAACCTTTTAGATTTAGTTAGACATGGTAAAGTAAAAGTGCATTAAAGTAAATAAAAGTAGTGCGAGTGCGGAAAGTAAATAATTTAAAGCAAGTGCGAGAAATAAATAATTTAAAGCGAGTGCGGGAAATAAATAATTTAAAGCGAGTGCAAGGAAATAAATAAAGTAAAAGCGAGTGCAGGAAATAAATAAAGTAAAAGCGAGTGCAGGAAATAAATAAAGTAAAGGCGAGTGCGGGAAATAAATAAAGTAAAGGCGAGTGTGGGAAATAAATAAAGTAAAGGCGAGTAATAAAACCTGCTCCAATCGGAGGGCTGAGTAAATTGCAATGCGGAAAAGAAAATGGCGGCAGGATTAACTTCCTTCCAAAGTGTTCAAACCTCGATTACAGACTCTATCACAGACTTGATGACACAATTGTGGTAACACTCCAATGCGAAGCGATTACCACTATAAAATACTGAATATATGCCTAAGTGAAACAAAGTTGCTTCTGAGTTTGCCTCTGCTCTAAGTTTGGATCTTCGTCTGCTCTAAGTTTGGATCTTCGTCTGCTCTAAGTTTGGATGATTGTAAAACTGAATTCGCGTTTCTATTTATAAGCAAATAAAAAAAGTGGAATTGACTTGGATGCCCTTCAACTTGAAAATAGAGGAAACTGTTTCCTTCTTGTGGCGCCCTCCACAAGGCTATGGCGCCCGCCACAAGCACAAAGTGGGGCGCCTTAGTGAATGAAGTGGGGAAACGTGGGAGTTGAGGAAGTTGGACTTGGACACGTCATGGCTTGGTCTGTGGCACCCGCCATGGGGTAGGCCATAAGCACAAAATGCTGAATTTTAGGGTTTTTAGCCCTTTTTCACTCCTTTTCTCGATCGGGGCTCCGATTGAAGTAAAAACCCGAAAACAAAGGAAAACACAGTAATAACACAACAAAATGACAATAAAATAACTAGAATGCATGTGAAATCGGAGTCGAAAATACGTAAATTTTAGTGTGATCAAACTCTCCCACACTTAAACCTTTGCTTGTCCTCAAGCAAAACATTATAAAGCTCATGAAAGAAAGACTGGTGTAAACGAGTGCTTCAGGTAAAAAATTCTAAGTTCAAGTCGGGATGCAGTGATAGGTACTAACCGAGTGAACTAAGGGTATCATGATGACACTAATCCGCGAATACGGACATAAACTTCATTCCTATATTAACCAACCCATATTATCCCACAACACCTAGGCCTGCCTCTTCATCTCCTTTTGTGTCCTTTTCATTCAGGCGCAATCACATTAAGCCAGTTATCCGTACATGTTTCATAGTAGAGTGGCCTGTTAGTGATTATGATCTGAGCATGGGTTTCCTGGCACATAAATATGTGTAAACCCTTTTATTGGACCCAACTGTAGTTGTGGGGGATCGGATCGTAATCCGCCCTACCGAGTTCAGTGCCAGATACCTCTGAACCAACCAACAGTGGGTGAGTTTCTTTCTTTTTCTTTTTCTTTTTCTTTTTCTAGCAATTTTTTACAATCCTTTGGTTTAAATGACTTTGTGAGGGTCACCTATACCGGAGTTGCCTTTTTTGCTTTCTTTTATTTTTTTGTTTTTCTGGATCATTCACTTATTTGCATCGGTCCCTACGTAGAGGATGCGTAGGCCGGAGCTGACTGCTAGGATAAACTACTGAGGACTTATACGGAAATGATGATTTAGGCCATGGTATATGGGGTTTCGGGAATGATTCCTATATTTACGAAGCTTATGGTGCTAAAACAGATACTGATGTTTCACAAAGTTCTCCCAAGTCACCGCATCCTTACTCAAAACATGTCCTTAAAACCTGAAAAGTTTCGAAATAACACTATTTTCTTTTGCAAAAAAAAAAATTTGGTGGGGCTAAAGGTATGGGGAGATTAGATTATACTAAAGATCTACTATATTTGGTGACTCGTCAGACTCATGCATTATACTAAAAAGAAAAATAAACAACTAAAAGGGAAATTAAACAACTAAAAACAACAAATAAAACTGAAAATAAAAGGAAAACGATAAATACTCGTCCCACACTTATTTCGAACATTGTCCCCAATGTTTCGAAATAAGATAAGGAGGGGTTACCTGGCAACCCTATTGCTGACCACTAGTGCCCTCGCCATCCTGAGGTAGACGACGGGATCGGGTACGACGACGGTCTCTCTGATCCATCCTAGCCTGCAGGGCATCCTGAGCGGTCCTCACCTCTCGAAGGTTACCTAGAATGGTACCCTGAGTGTTTTCGACGAGTGTCATGTGTTGCTAGTGGTATTGTTGTTGACGGGCTTGTGTATTTGTTATCGCAAGCATAGACTGTAGAACGGTCTCGTAGGACCTATCTGTCCTCCGCTGCGACTCTTGCATAAAGCTCATGTTGTCCGCCATTTGTTGTTGGATGGTAGAGAGTAGGTCATCTCGCCTCTGCTCTCTATCCATGTGGTCTCGCCACATCTCCTCTGTAATATAGAAGCCATGAGTGGTACCTGTAGAAGAAGAAGATGGTGCGGTGTGTGGTGGTGAAGGATGATGGGGGGACACATGTGGTGCAGGAGATCTCTCTCTCCGATCATATTCATCATCAGTGTCTGGTCCCGCCTCATCAGGAATGTAAGGAGGAAGAGGACCCAAAACAGGTGGAGCATCTAAATCGTAGGTCCAATTCCTCTCGTCACGTGTATCTGTAAGTCTAGTGCAAGGTAGAATAACAGATGGGATGGCTACACCATGAATCATAAGTGTATAACCGCCTTCTCTCCTTCAGCGGCACAATTTCATGTCTCTCAGAAATTTTAAGTTAATTGTGCGAGGAGATAAGGGGTCTAGGGTAGCCATCTCATTGTTCAGGTTAAGTGCCCGAGTAATAGACGTAATCAATCCACCAAAAGAAATCGGTCCCGCCTTATTCAGAGTTAAAATCATATGGGCGAGCATGAACGGAACCAAATTAATTTTCCTATTTGTGAGGCTTCCTTGCAAATATAGAAGCTCTCTAGCGTTAACCTTATTTGGATTCTCCCGGCCAAAAATAGTGCATGCCAACAGATATCTAAAAACTCTGATGGTGGGGTTATGGATAGTTGAGGCAAGAACTCCTTCAAAAGAGTTTATGGAAACGTTTGATAAACGCTCCCAGAAGGAAAATACCTCAACAGACCATTCAGAATCCAAAGGGGCCTCACAGATAGCACCTTCCACATGAGGGATCCCTAACAGGCTGGCTCGTTCATCGGTACCGAATTGGTACTGTAAGACCCCAATTTTGTCCCTAAGATCCCTCATGGCATCATATCATAACATTGCATTGCCTCAAGGATCATTGGACACCTTGCTTCCTTCCCTGTGGGTCGGATATTCTTTTTGAGAGTGGTTCTTGATCACCAAGCATTGCTTGCATTTATATATCATTGCTTTTCTTTTAGTCACTAACCAAAAATGTACAAAAATATGTCATTAACCTTTGTTACTTGCAGTTTAAGCAGTCAACAGTCAAGGCAATCCAAGTGAATCTTGTGCACAAGAGATGAAGTTTCCATTGAGATATGGGTCATGTGATCATTACATGGAGCTTATTTGAGCTATAGGTTCATTTTGGAGCAAATTCCCAAGTGGTTGAGGCCCCAAATTCATTAGAACATGTTCAGGTCATCTAAGGGCCAATGCAGTCAACTGAAAAGTCAACTGTGGGTCTTGAGTGTGGAAAATGAGTTTCTTCATCCCATTCATGTCCAAATCATGCTTATTCATCATACCAAAGATCAAGGTTGAAGAATTTTAGGTCAAGTCAAAAGTTTCCAAAAATGGAAAGTGACCTATAATTTCAACGTTCCAAAAATGGCAAGTTTTTGATCCAACTTCAACTCAACTTTCCAACATCAAAGAGGCTTCAAATGAAAATTTGTCCAACATGAAAGTTGAAGATCTATCTCTCACATTTCCAAAAAGTCCAAGATCATGAGCATTTGATGAATTGTTGAGGAGATATGATCCAATCATTGCCAAGTGTGCATGGAACTTCAAATGGCCATATCTTTTGATCCATAACTCTAAATTTGGTGGTTCTTTTTGCATAATGCTCCTCATGACATGAGCTTTTCAAAACATTCACCACATTTCATGAATTGTCATCACATGATCACTTGTTAATCCATGCCTTTTTTGGAGGGAAATTGCAAAATTCAAAAATGGTGCATTGTATGAACTTTCCACCATTGCCATTGGGTTTAAAAAATGATTTTAAGTGTAATTGATGAAGGAAATGGTACTGTTCACGTGGATTAGTCCATGCACCATGCAATTTAGATTTTTTGCAAAACACCTTATTTTCATTAACCAAGTTAATTATGGATTAGCAAGTTGATTAGGACTTCATATAAATACCTAAATCTAACAGAATTTTGAAGAGGTTAATCATTTTTTCACATTTCTAGATCTAGTTTTCATCTCCCTCCAAATTTTTCTTCAAATCAAAATTCGAATTTCTTCAACATAACACCTTGTTTTTGTTGAAGATTCATGATCAGTGAGTTGAATAGAGTGTGAATCAAGTGTTTGTTTGATGAATTCGTGCAAGAATCAAGCAGTTGAAGCTCAAAAACTCAAAGATGGAAATTCAGAATTAAGCTAGATCCAGCACCTGCCAAGCTTCAATTTCTTCATCAAACATCATTTGAAGCATTGTAGATTGGATTTGGATCATTACAAGCTGTGGATCGTGCATTTCCAAGATTCTGCTCGTCAAGAGGTCAAGTTTCGAATCTCTTAATTTTGCAATTCATTGCCATATTCTTGTAGATCTATGCTTGCTGATGATTCTGAGCTAAAAATCGTGTGAATTGGTGCATTATTGAGCAAGATATGTGTGATTAAAGTTTGATGCATCAAAATGTTTTCTATCGATTCTCTCTTGTTATGTTGAATTAAGTTTAGATGTTTGTTGATCTATGATCTCCATTGAATATGCTGCATGATCATGTGCTGGATTTGGATTTCTGGAAAATTCTGGAAATTGGCTTGAAGTTCATGCTACTGTTCATCTTCATCTTCATGAAGAAGATGAAGATCTTCATGTTTGCGTCCGAAGCTACCAAGTTTGCGTCCGCTCTGGTTTTGTCCACGCTGTGCTAGGGTTTCGTTTTCATTGGTCCACGCATTTGCCTTGTAAGTGTTTCCATTGGTTCACATTAGTCTGACCGAGTCCACATAAGCGCTGACCAGCTAGCGCATTAATGAAACGACTGTGTTTCATTTTTTAGCGCGCGTTTCATTTGAATGCTAACATGGTTCGATCCTTGGCGTGCTCAAATATTCAAATTGCTTTCATATTTTATGCTTTCCCTCCATTTTCCATGTGCTATGCTTCATTTCATTTTTATCTTTTTCATCAACTTAGAAAAATCATAACAATTTGAAAAATGCTCCAAAAAATGCCTGGTTTTTTGCTACTTGATCCTTAGGATGTCTAGAATTAAATGATGTTAAATTCAGAAGTTGTGCATGGCTGGATTTTAATTTGTGTTAGAATATGTGAACATGTGTACATGTGTGACCTTGCATTGCTCTTTCTATTGTGAAATGCTTGATTTTAATCCAATGGACATGAAATTTTTACATGATGATTCTAGACACATTGATGGATGTTTTAGGCTTGGTTTGGTATTTTTCCCATTTTCCATTTCTGTTTTATGCATGTGTTTGCATGGTGTGACAATTTGTGTCACACCTTTGGTTGTTCAACTTGTACAATTTAATTTCCATGCCAAATGATCCTTGATGCTTCTGATTTTTTGTATGATGATCATGTTCAATGTTTTGAATACTCATGCTTTTTTCCAGAATTATTTGAATCATTTCTGTTTTGATTTGGAATTTTCATTCATGATGTCCAAATATGAGCTTTGAAATTGTCTTTGATTTCTTTTGATCATGAAATGCTTTTTCTTGATGATTTTGATGTGATCCTTTTTAGGACATGTTAATATGTGTTTGAAGTTGCATTGTGTTGAATTTCAGCTCCTGTTTTGAATTTTTTCTTCACCTTTGACCCTAGGCTTTGACCTAGTGGTTTGTACTTACATGTGAGCTTTGAATTTCAGGTTCAAGCATCCAATTTCCATGGTTGATGTTGCTTCATCATTTGAATGTTGATATTTGCTTTTGATTGCTAACATTTGCTGATTTGTAGGTTGATGATAAGTCACTTGAGTTTTCCTTATGGCTTATGTGTTGTACATTGGGATTGTCTGTTTGTTACTGACTGTTGTCTGTTTGTCTGAGTATTATACTGATTTGTTTAGTTGTTTCCACATGTATCTAAGTTGCTTTAAGTTCATTTGAACTTTGCTTTGCTTTGCTTTGCTTGTGGTTGGCATACCACTTAGGTATAATCCCTATTCTTCATGTAGTTTGGAAGACCTGTCATGTTACTTTGGCAGGCACTTGTTTGAAGGCCTCCTTTAGAGGCCATGTTTTTGTTTGTTTAACTTTGTGCCAAGCAGGTAAAGTCCTCTTAAGAGGCAATTGGCAGATAAAAGGGATGTGCAATCCATCCCCTGCTATTCAGTTGTGTCATTCACTTTGCTCACACCATGTGTTGATGCATTGTGAATAAGAACCCAAGATCTTATAGAGTCAACCATATGTGGAGAAGAGTTCCCTCATTATGAACTCCCACACTTTCTATTGTTTAAAGCTCTCCCAGGCCAGGGATAAGAGCTATGAGGCACAACCCTCATCTCCATTTCATCTACTTCACCCTAACTCTCAATGTTAGGGTTAAGAGCTTAAAACACCCATGATAGTAATGGTTTGTTTGTCAAGGTCGATATGACCCCTTGACTAAAACCTAACCTTGATTGAGTCTATTGGTTGTGTATAGTGTGTGATAAATGATTGCTTGATTGCTTGTTTGTTCATATGTGCATAATTGATTGTGTGTGCCTCTGTGCATTGTTTTCATCTTTGAGCATTAATTGTATATCATTTCATGATCATTGTTCATACTTTGTGACATTTTGTTTTGTCCATTGAGGAGTCAATTGTAAGTCCTTTTATTGGCAGTTGTTTCCTGTGATCTGGTAGGAGTTGGGACTAAGACCATTGATTGGCATCCTACTTCCTAGGAGTCGAGTGTAAGACCATTTATTGGCAACTTGTTTCCTCTTGTTTATTGCATTTGTTTTCTTTGTTTTGTGAGACTAGTGTAAGTCCATTGATTGGCATCTGGTATCCATCTTGGTTTTGTGAGATTGGTGTAAGTCCATTGATTGGCATCCGGTATCTATCTTTGTTTTGGGAGATTAGTGTAAGCCCATTGATTGGCATCTGGTATCCATGTTTTCTTTGCTTTGTGAGATTAGTGTAAGTACATTGATTGGCATCTGGTATCCATGTTCTCTTTGCTTTGTGAGATTGGTGTAAGTCCATTGATTGGCATCCGGTATCCATCTTTGTTTTGTGAGGCTAGTGTAAGTCCATTGATTGGCATCTGGTTTCCATTTACATTGCTTATCTGCTTTGCTTGTTGCCTTTTCCAAAGGAATCACTTAGATCATCTACATATGATCTCAAGAGGTGAACATCTAAGAAGTTTTGCTTCCCTTAACCTCTCACCCCTTTTGTTCTTTAAACCTCCATTTGCATGTTAACTCAAACCAGAAAAATATTGTGCAAACATTTTCATTTCTTTTCAAACTAGAAACCTAGGCCTTAAGCCTTTGATTTTCAAACTTCATTTTCATAATACTTCTTTTGAATTGAATTCTAATCATACTTTGACCATCTTTTTGTGAATAATCCTAATTGACTAATTACACTCATTCAATTGTTTTGTGGCTCAAGTCCACTTTCTTGATAAGTTTTCATACATTAGCCATAGGTTTGATTTATTCTAGTGGTTGATGTTAATCTCACCTTTTGTCCTTAGTGATTTAACTGTAAGACTACCTTGCTTATTATAGGGCATGGTCCCTCACTAGCAAGTTGAAGCTTTTCTCACATGGTGGACTTGTGGTTGTATAGGTTGAGTTTTCTCCCGTGGATAACGAAAGACCTTAGGGCTTTTGTTTAAAATCAATTCACCCATGTTTTGGAAATCTTTTAGCCGAACTACGGCGTTTTGATCCTTACCTTCCATGGAAAGGTACGTAGGCAACGGGTTCATCCGTCCAAACACAAAAATAACTAACTTGTACATTCTTCTCTCATCCTCCCAATCAATGTTTGCACAATAAATATTTTCATAAACAATAATTGATACAACAAGTTGTGAAAAGGGTTTCCTAGGAGTACCTAGGATGCATTGGGTGCCTAACACCTTCCCTTTGCATAATTACCCCCTTACCCAGATCTCTGACCTTTCATTAGTTTTCTATGTGTAAAACTTCTTAGGCTTTTGTTCGCTTTTTAGCCATTCCGTTGGATAAATAAAAGTGCGGTGGCGACTCTATCTTTGTATGCTTTGCTTTTGATTTAGTCAATAAATCATAAAGTGATGAATACACCGCTACAGAAAAGTGGCTACTCTGCTGGGGTTTGCCAACTTTTCACAATTGTTGTGATATATTGTTTATGACATATTTTTGTATAATTTGGGATTACTGTATTGCTTGTAATGATTGGTTTGCTTGATATATCAATTGCTTGCTTGTTTGGTGATCTCTGTGAGACGAGTTCTATACCCGAACTCGAGTGCACCCTATGATAGAAGAATGGCATAGTCTCGTCGACTTGTGTGGAGTTATTCCTTAGCAAGTTGACTTGCGAGTCCATTCACTTGGTGGAGGTCATGTTGGATTAATGATGTCACACAAGTTATTTGTGGTTAGGCATTATTCTTCCGATATGTCCCGTAGAAGCGAAGGACCTTAGTTTACCAAGCCCATCTTGGCCTATTTTTAGGATGTAGTGCGGAAGTCGTTCAGATGTAAGATTTGATGCGATTGTTACGCGATACTACACTCATAAGAGTCTCTCTTGAGAATATTTTTGGAATACGAGTATTCGTTCCTCCGATAATATTCGAAAGATGGGACGATGACTATGGGAACCTCTGGTAGAACATGTTCGGCAGGTTTAAACCATAGTACACTCCCTTTGGGTGGTTCTTAACCGAGACTTCATGCTCGTGACTCACAACAAACCCGTGATTCATGGTTGAGTCGTTCAGACATCCTTAATATCAATGGAACTTGGGTGTTGATAAGGTGAAAACCATAATCCACCAAAATGGATGATTGATATTAAGGATGATTAATCCGGTTCATGTATCGTTAATATCAATGGAACTTGGGTGTTGATAAGGTGAAAACCATAATCCACCAAAATGGATGATTGATATTAGGGATGCTATGAGCTTTCCGATGACCTTTGTCTAGTGTGCTTTGCTTGATCCTTGAGTGTGATTGTTGCATTCATGCATTCATGCATTCATCTGCATCCATATCATCAGAAAAAAGTAAATTTTCAAGGAACTTAAGGGGTTTATTTGCAAAATTTTCAGATATGGAAAGACAAAAAAGGCATACAAAGAAGTACAGCTTTAGACAGCCCGATTTGAAAGAGTTAAGGAATCTGACATTTTATGTATTAGATCCCTTGGATTTCAAAGCTCGTTATGGGAAGCTTCTGCCTCTATTGACTACTCAGGTTGATGAGGGATTGATGGGAACGCTGGTTCAGTTCTACGATCCTCTATATCACTGCTTCACTTTTCCAGGCTTTCAGTTGTTGCCTACCCTCGAGGAGTATGCTCATTTTGTGGGTATTCCGGTTCTGGATCAGGTGTCGTTCAGTGGCTTAGAGAGTATTCCGACTTCTCGAGAGATCGCAGACTTGTTGCACATAGATGAATCCCTGATTGAAGCTCATATGACCACCAAAGGTGGAATTCAGGGTCTTCCTTCTGATTTCCTCATCGCTCAAGCTACAGTTTATGGGAAGGCCATGAGTGAGGATGCCTTTGAGGCCATATTTGTGCTTCTCATCTATGGGTTGGTATTATTCCCCAACATCGACAAATTTGTGGATGTGAATGCTATTAGGATCTTCTCTGTTCATAATCCCGTTCCGACTCTGTTGGGTGATGCCTATTTCTCTTTGCATCTGAGGAATACGAAGGGTAGTGGTGCTATTGTGTGCTGTTTGCCTCTGTTGTATAAGTGGTTTATTTCTCACTTACCTCAGACGGTTGCTTTCAAGGAGAACAAGGGATGTCTACGGTGGTCTACGAGACTTATGTCTCTCACCAATGATGATATCTCTTAGTATGATCGCGTGTATGATGGTGTCCAGATCATAGATTCTTGTGGTGAATTCTCCAATGTGCCTCTTCTTGGTACATGTGGTGGGATTAGCTACAACCCTGTGCTAGCACGTCGTCAGCTTGGGTTCCCCCTAAAGGATAAACCTAATAACATTCTGTTAGAAGGTGTGTTCTTTCAGGAGGGTAAAGATCCCCAAGGCCTGAAAGCCAGGATGGTCCGCGCTTGGCGCAAGATTCACAAGAAGGGTAGAAGTGAGTTGGGTCCGAAGAATTGCATTTCTTTGGAGCCATATACGACTTGGGTAAGGAAGAGAGCATCTGAGTATCTCATGCCTTATGATTATCCGAGACCTACACCTTTGGTTATGGATGGGCCTTCAACCCTCCCTAACCAAGGCATAGAGGAGTTAAGAGACGAAGACCTTTCACGTGCCTGGATCCGTGAAAGAGAAGAGTTGCTTCAACAACTGAAGGAGAAGAACGCTCTGATCGAGTTCCTCGAGCATCAGGTCATTAACGATCCGAATGATACTTGGACTTCTCTACTTCCTAAGTCTTCCAATCCCTGGAAAAGGAGGTATGATAGACTCGCCAAAGATAAGGCGGATATGGAAGCAACATATGAGAGATAGATCAAGACATCAGGATGTTTATTTTCCTTCTCTCTTGTAATAATTGACAATGCTGTACTTCTTTGATTCAAATATATTTGATGAGATATTTTCCATATGCGATTAAATAATTAATATTCAAAATTGCAAATAACACCCTAAAGTTCCTTCAAAATAAAAACAAATCATATGCACGAACATTGCATGCATCATTTTGCATAAGCAGGTGTTGTTCCGGTCTTCTTGTCTGTGGCCTAACTCTGTGCTCTTCATTTATTTCGAAGACAAGCTGACTCATCGGTACTACACCAGAGCCAACTCTGCAAGAGTAATGGATCATCTCGAGCAAGAGAACCGTGAGATGAAAAAAGAGGTCGCCAGACTGAGCGCTCTGATGGAGCAATTCCTAGCTGGGCAGAATCAGCCGTCTCCACCGCCTGCAACTCCTCCCCAGCGAACTGTTATATCTGAGGTTGCTTCGTCAACAGTGCCAGCTGCTAGTGCCCATTTCGTGCCAACAACCATGCCGCCCGGGTTTCCGTGGGGGATGCCTCCTGGTTTTATGCCTGATATTCCAGCTCTGACATTTGCTTCCATGTCGGCATCTAGCCCGATCCTTGCAATGCCTCCTCCTGTCGTGCATACCATTCATAAGGTAGACGACACCATCTATCATTCTGAGCCGTCTAAGGGCCCAGATGTTAATGAAAATATGGATGCAATGAATGACCAATTCCTTGAACTCCGCAAGGAATTGAAGACCCTTCGAGGAAAGGATTTGTTCAGCAAGTCTACAGCTGAACTCTGTTTGGTTCCCGGTGTGAAAATACCCGTCGAATTCAAAGTCCCTGAATTTGAGAAGTACAAGGGGAACACCTGCCCTCTCAGCCACCTGGTTATGTATGCCAGAACAATGTCTACTCAAACGGATAATGATCAGCTGCTGATTCATTATTTCCAGGATAGTTTATCCGGTGCTGCACTAAGATGGTATATGAGCCTAGATAGTGCAAACATTCGTTCCTTCAACGATCTTGGTGAAGCCTTCGTCAAGAAATACAAATACAACATGGATATGGCTCCCGATCGGGATCAACTCAGAGTCATGTCCCAGAAGGACAAAGAGACATTTAAAGAGTACGCCCAGAGGTGGCGACAGCTGGCAGCTCAGATTACTCCTCCGCTGGAAGAGAAGGAAATGACTAAGATCTTTTTGAAGACTCTTAGTTCATTCTATTATGAGCGGATGATCGCTAGTCCTCCCTCTGATTTCACTGAAATGGTGAATATGGGGATGCGATTGGAGGAAGGAGTCCGTGAAGGACGGCTATCCAAAGATGAAGGCTCTTCAAGCAAGCGATATGGGGCATTTGCTAAGAAGAAAGATGGGGAAGCACATGTTGTGCAGTCCCATGCTAAATCTAGAAGACACTCTGTCAAGAGGAAGCCTGTGTGTCATGCCAGCAGTCAGCATCAGGTGGCTCACATAGCACCTGTCTTCAGAGACAACAATCAGCAATATCAGCATCAGCAGCATAATCAGCAACAATCACAACAGTATCAACAACAGCAGGCTTACCAGCCTCGCAACAGTAATCAAGCTGGTCCGAGTTATGAAAGGAAGAAGATCACCTTTGATCTGATTCTTGTATCTTATGCTGAGCTATATCCCTCTTTAATAGAGCGAAAATTGATTACTCCAAGAGAGCCTCCGGCTGTACCTGCTAACCCGCAGTGGTGGTACAAGCCCGACCAGCATTGTGTTTATCATTCCGGTGCTCCGGGTCACAATGTCGAAAATTGCTTTCCATTGAAGACTAAGGTTCAAGACCTTATGAGATGCGGCATTCTGAGCTTTGAGGACTCAGGCCCCAATGTTACGAAGAACCCATTGCCTAAGCATGGGAAGTCGGTTAACATGGTCCAGGGTTGCCCTGGCAAATACAAGATCAAATATGTTAGCCATATCTGACAGTCATTGGTTGAGTTGCATCGTCTACTGTGTGATTACAGTCACATGGAGCACGACCATGACAAATGCCGTATCTGCTCTGTCAATAGATTGGGATGCTGCCAAGTGCGTAGAGAGCTGCAAGAGTTGCTAGATGATGGGACTATTGATATTCTTCAGAACAGAAATGTTGATGAAGACGAACCAGAGGTGAATGTGATTTCCCCGGTGTTCAAGATTCCTGAGCCTGTTGTCATCCGTTATCATGGTAGCAAGCAGAAGGTCTCTCCTTCTTTGGTGATTAAGCCTGCAGGCCCTGTGCCTTATCCTTCAGATAGAGTTGTTCCCTTCCGCTATAATCCTGTTGCTGTGGAAGATGGGAAAGAAGTGTCGTTGCCTTCATCCTCTGTTGTTAGTATAGCTAATGTGAGTGGGTTGACCCGTAGTGGTCGTGTATTTTCAGCGCCAAAGCCGCAGGCTAGAGCTGATTCTATTGAGCGTCCGGTGGGAAATGCTGTTAATTCTCCGTACCCGACACCTGTTGCTAAACCCTCCTCTATACAAAAGACTCCTACTTCTTCTTTTGGCCCGAGTGGCACTGTGAATGAATACTGTGATGAGATGCTGAGACTCATCAAGAAGAGTGAGTACAACGTTGTAGACCAGCTTCTACAAACGCCGTCCAAAATCTCCGTGTTATCCTTGCTTCTGAATTCAGAACCCCATAGGGAGGCTCTGCAGAAAGTTCTGGACGTAGCTTATGTTGATCACGACGTCACTATAGAAAAGCTTGACAGTATTGTTGCAAACATCACTGCTTGCAACACTTTAAGTTTCTGTGACGCTGATCTCCCTGAGGAGGGAAGAGACCACAACATGGCTTTATATATATCCATGAATTGCAAGAATGACGCCATGTCCAACGTGCTGGTGGACACTGGGTCATCTCTAAATGTATTGCCAAAGACCACTCTTTCTAGATTGTCATATCAAGGGCCTCCCATGAGGCAGAGTGGTATTGTTGTGAAAGCTTTCGATGGGTCGCGTAAGACCGTGATCGGGGAAGTTGATCTCCCAATCAAGATTGGACCAAGTGATTTCCAAGTTACCTTTCAGGTTATGGATATCCACCCATCTTATAGCTGTCTCCTTGGCAGACCATGGATTCACGAGGCTGGCACCGTGACATCCACCCTACACTAGAAGCTGAAATTCGTCAAGAATAAGAAACTGGTTGTGGTAGGGGGAGAAAAGGCTCTCCTGGTTAGCCACTTGTCTTCTTTCTCATACATTGATGCTGAGGATGAAGTTGGAACTCCTTTCCAAGCTTTATCTATTGCAGAGCCGATTGAGAAGAAGTCTCCTTCATTTGCTTCCTATCGTGATGTGAAACTGGCCATTGAATGTGGTGCAGTTGCTGGTTTAGGGAAAATGATCGAGCTTGAAGACAACAAATCCCGGGCTGGCATTGGCTATTCTTCTGGGGTCTTCAACGACAAAGGGTTGTTCAAGAGTGGAGGTTTCATCCACACCGATCAAGCTGAGGAAGCTGTTGCTATTCTGGAAGAGGATGCAGAGGACTCTGACAACTTTGTTATCCCTGGCGGGATCTGCCACAATTGGGTCGTTGTAGATGTTCCTACAGTCATTCATAGATCAAAGTAAAGCTTCACTTTGTTTAAAAAAACCCTTCTCCCATGCCAAAAGGGGAAGTGATGACATTGTTGGCAAAGCATTTAATACAATGATATTTTCATTCAATAAATGCATGTTAAACATTTGTTTTTCCAATTGTTTTCACTTTTTGCTTTTTGCATGAAAACGGTGATCATAAAAAACCCTGAAAAACAAGAATAAAATCAGTCTTTTCATCTGCATAATGATTTGCTTGTTTAAATTCTAAAGTTTTTCATTATCCAAAATCATTATGCAGGGATTTCTAAACCCATTGAACATAATGATGCAACGCCATCTCCCAATCTTGAATTCCCTATATTTGAGGCAAAGAAAGATGATGTTGAAAGGGATTCCTGATGAGATTACCCGTCTTCTTGAGCACAAAAAAGAAGATCATTCAGCTGTATCTTGAGAATCAGCAAACAGTCAGACTGGGGCATTACAAATATAATAAAAAAAAAGAGGGTAAAAAAAAAAATCAAAAAATCATTTTTTTTTCAAAAAAAGTAATAAAAGAAAAATTATACCCTCAAACCCCTAGTTGACTGATGCTGAATGGATCCAGATTCGTTACGACCAACTGAATTTAATTGAAGAGAATCGATTGACTGCCATGTGCCATGGTCAGTTATATCAGCAGAGAATGAAGAAAGCATTCGATAAGAAGGTCAAGCCTCGTGTGTTCTGAGAAGGTGACCTCGTTCTCAAGAAAGTCTTGTCTTTCGCGCCCGATTCCAGGGGCAAGTGGACTCCAAACTATGAAGGTCCATATGTTGTTAAGAGAGCCTTTTCAGGCGGTGCTTTGATGCTTACAACTATGGATGGGGAGGATTTCACTCGTCCTGTGAATTCAGATGCAGTCAAGAAATACTTTGCCTAAAAAGAAAAACAGAATAGCTCGCTAAGTTGAAAACCCGAAAGGGCGGCTTAGGCAAAAATGAGCATCTCGGTGGAAAATCCGAAAGGGTGATCCAGGCAAAAATTAGAGACTTGAAAAAATGTATTTGCATCCCGCTAGATTGAGTACCTCACCCTGGGGCAATCTAGGCAAAAATAAGGGATTTGGCAAGTAACTGCATCCTGACAAGACTTTCTGTTTCACAACTGTCTTTTCGTCAGAGATCCTCGCTCAGTCATCATCACCTGAAGCCTCAAATACATCAGATTCAAATTGGTAGGGAAATGGTCATTATGTTCAATGTAGCCCTCTTCCAATATATATCACCGATTTCAAATTTGTACAGATCTATGGAGTCTTGCCATTTGCAGGCTACCATTCCATCAAATAAATTTGAGCTTTTATCCAATTATTCGCACTTTTATTTGTTTCAATTCAACAAATGTTTTGCATTGTTTTAATTGATAAAATGTCATTGTTTTAAACAATAAAAAATTTCAAAAATTGTTTTTAAGCAAAGTGAACATTCACAATGATGAAAGGATACTTAAGAATTTCTCAGTGCTCTCCCAAGGGTGGCATGATTTCCAACAGGGTAAGACATTTGTTCACATTCCTGGCATGGCTGTATCCTCTTTCTCTAGATTGTTGTTGGGGTTTCTCCCCAAGCAGAGTTTCTGTTAAGATTTTGTGTTCCCAGAGCAGAGTGCTTGTTGGAAACTTCAGTTTTCCTCTCCAGCAGCATTCTCTCCCCGGCATGGGTGCTTTCCTTTTTGGAAGATTCGGTAATTGGTGGGTTGATACCCTAGTACCTCGTCACTCTCCTCAGTGTAGTCGCCAGCGGAGTTGTTGGTATGATGTACTTTATCTATGCTCTCTTCCCATCAGAGTGCTTGTTGAAGTTTTCACCTCTTATCCCTTCAGCAGAGCAGTGATTTTTTCTCCTCCTCGGCAGTTGTGGGTTCCTTTTGGAAGGTTTGGTATTTGGTGGTTGATCCCCAGTCCTCCTTCTCTACCTCAGATAAATCCCCAGTAGTGTTGTGGTATGATGAATTGTATCTGTGATGACTTATCATGCAGAGATTTGGTGATTTCCTGATGCTTTTGATCCCCAGTAGAGTTGCTTGGGTGGCAGAATCTACTTGTGTGATTTGTTTTCCCTCAGTGGATTTATCCCCAATGAAGTTGCTGACAGTATCCCTAGTAGAGTTTCTTGTGCGGCCAGATTCTACTTGGATGGTCTGTTTTTGTAGAAGTTCTTGCCTGTGCAGTGAGCTCCTGTTTCCCAGCTAAGACTGATGATCCCCCTGCAGAAATCTCGTGATTTCTTCACTTCCCCAACAAAGTTGCTTTCGTGGCAGTTCCTGCTTGTTGTGAACTTTTGTGCCCCAGTTGGGTTGATTAATGATCCATCACTCAGAGATTTTGTGATTTCTTTGATATCTCTGATCTTTCTCTTACCAGCAGATCTTTGCTTTTTAGCATTCAGATCTCCGACAGAGTGGCTTTCTAGTTGGATTTCTTGGATTTTCCTCTAGAAGTGTAGTACCGGGTTTTTGATTCCTGTACCAGTTTGTGTTAGAAATGTCTGTTTTGTCAGCATTCATCAAACATAAATCACGCATATTCATGCATACTTTCAACATTTAGATATTCATGTTGCATTTTTGCCATATATCTTTTGTTTGTTGTCTCCTGCTGATTGGTGATATAGATCTCTCCAGTAGATCTCCCCAAGCAGATGTCGGGTGTTTAATCTCTCAATATAGAGTCAGCCCCATAAGCAGAAAGTGTGTGTCTTTTCTTCTGCAGTTCCCCATTGAGATATATCCTCGTGGATGACGGTTGTTTCCGTTTCCTCCCAACACATATATTGGGATGGGTTCTCCCTATTGAGTTATATCCTTATTAGGATGAGTCTTGATTCAGTTTGCCTTTTTGGTTTGATCCTGAATTGGCCCTTCAACTGTCTCTTGTGCCTCCCTATGGAATAAATGAATAAATTGCCCAGTAACCGACAATAGTCCATTTTATCCCCAGCGGATCTTTGGGCCTCTACCCAGTAACCGGTAGTTATAAGTCCTATCCTTTGTGGTTTTCTACCTAGTAACTCGTAGATGTAAATCTTGTATACCTTTTTTCCCTTTTGTGGAATCTGTGGTTGTGAACATTTTGTTCCTCAGCAAGAGTCGTTGGGTTTCTACCCAGTATTCGATAGTCGTAAATCCTATTTTTTCTTGCTCTCCAGCAGTTTGTGGTTTTCTACCCAGTGACTGGTAGTTTTAAACCCTATTTTGTTTCCCCGTGCGGAGTTGTGATCCTTTCACTCCCCACGCAGAGGCTTTGGTTTTCTATCCAGTATTCGGTAGTTGTAAACCCTACTTTTGATCCTCATCAGAGTTGTGGCCCTCTACCCAGTAACTGGTAGTTGTAAGTCCTATCTCTTTTCCCCTAGCAGAGGTAACCTTTGTGGTTCATTCTGGTTGGTGGTGGATTTTGCGGTCTTCTACCCAGTATTCGGTAGTTGTAAATCTTATATGTTGTTATCCTCAGCTGAGTCTTTGGTTTTCTACCCAGTAGTCGGTAGTGGTAAACCTCTTGTTTCCTCAGCCAGAGTCTTTTGTCTTCTACCCAGTATTCGGTAGTTGTAAATCCTTTGTTCTCCCCTTTTCAGAGTTAACCTTGTTGTTCATCCTAACCGATGATGGTTACTCTTGTTGGTTATCTTCATCCAGTATTCAATGTTGATATTCCTTCCCTTGTCTGGGTAATTGCTCTGAGTAAGCACTTGTATTTCCCAGCAAGTTTTTGTGGATAATTGCCGTATGCTAGCAATTTTATCCTCAGTGGGTCCTTTCATCGTATGCCAGTGATTTGTTCCCTGGATCATTAATTTTTTATCAATGCATCCCCGTGAGTCCTCTTTCATTTACCCTTTCGTTGGTAATGAGGGTGGCTCCCTTTGACTGGTTATCATTATATACCTAGTTTTGGTATCCCGATGCCTTTCCTTTCGGTTGATTTATCCTTTATTAACCCAGTAACCGGTTGTGGATAATCTTCCATGCGAGTATACTATCCACGTTCTGACGGTAATGGATAATATATCTCATGCACTCTTCAGTCGAAGCCTGTTGTGTTTCCCCAGTCGAGTAAGATTCGTATTTCCTTTTGCGGATTCGAATATTCATTTCTACCCCTTTCGTTGAGCGTATCTCCCAGTAACCGGTGATATGTCTCATGGATAATTGTCGTATGCTTGCAATTTATCCCCAGTGAGTTATCTCTCGTTTACCCTGTTGTTGTTGGTAACGATTGTTTCTCTTTTCGGTCAGTCACCTATTATATACCCAGTAACCGGTATCCCTGGTGTTCCTTCCATGCGAGTATATTATCTATGTTCTGACGGTAATAGATAATATATCTCATGCGAGTATACTATCCACGTTCTGACGGTAATGGATAATATATCTCATGCACTCTTTGGTTGAAGCCTTTTGTCCTTCCCCATTTGAGTAAGATTCGTTTTCCCGTTGCGGAGTCGAATGTCCATCCTGTAAATCGATTTGCTTTTTCAAGCCCTCCTTTCGGATGATGAGTGTTTTGGCATATATACCAATTCACGCTTTGGTCGGTCACCTATTATATACCCAGTAATCGGTATCCTTGGTGTTCCTTCCTTTCTGCTCCCTATTATGACCTTGGTCCCCTCCGGAGTCAGATTTTCCTGAGTTGATGTACCTTTTTCAGGTCTTCCTCAGATGTTTTGGTTGATTGATATCTCTCACCCTTATACCGGTCTTAGATATTCATTCTTCCTGAGCTTGTTGTTCTTTCACCCAGTAACCGGTGTTTAGATCACGTGTCTCTTTGAGCTTGTTACCCAGTAACCGGTAACACCTCATCTTGCAAATTTTCCCCAGGAGAGTCTTTGTTAGACGTTCCCCAGCGGAGTTTCTGTTGTGATTTTACCCTTTTGTTGTATTGGCGTTTTCCCCAATATATGCAATTTTCCCCGGCAGGGAGGTTCTGTGTGAATCTTTTCCTCAGCCCGAGTCCGGATTTTTATCCGAAGTATCCTTTGTGGATAGTTTGAGTCAGCTTGAGTCTTTCCAATGGATGTGTTCCCTTTGGAAACTTCTTCTTTTTCCCGGTTTGAGTCCTTTACTCCCCAGGGAGGTCTCCAGACGAGTCGTGTCCTGCTCACGATGTGTCTAGTTCTTTGTTTCCCCTAATTCAGAGTCGTGTCTTGCTCACGCATTTCTTTTCTTATCCCCATAAGAGTCCTGTTAGAGTCTCTGTTCTTGGTGAGTGTATTACTCCGATGGATCGTCTTTTCTTCTTTATGGACCCATATTCCCCACAGAGTTTGTTTGCTTTACATGCATACATCTGCATCATGAGGTCTCTTAGGGATCAAAATTTGTCTCATTACTCTTATATAAGCCCCTTCTACCGCGTCGAAGTGAAGATTTTAACCTTCACTTCTCCTGCTAGAATGACCTTAAATAGGGGCATCTGTAAGACCCCAATTTTGTCCCTAAGATCCCTCATGGCATCATATCATAACATTGCATTGCCTCAAGGATCATTGAACACCTTGCTTCCTTCCCTGTGGGTGGGATATTCTTTTTGAGAGTGGTTCTTGATCACCAAGCATTGCTTGCATTTGTATATCATTGCTTTTCTTTTAGTCACTAACCAAAAATGTACAAAAATATGTCATTAACCTTTGTTACTTGCAGTTTAAGCAATCAACAGTCAAGGCAATCCAAGTGAATCTTGTGTACAAGAGATGAAGCTTCCATTGAGATATGGGTCATGTGATCATTACTTGGATCTTATTTGAGCTAGAGGTTCATTTTGGAGCAAATTCCCAAGTGGTTGAGGCCCCAAATTCATCAGAACATGTTCAGGTCATCTAATGGCCAATGCAGTCAACTGAAAAGTCAACTGTGGGTCTTGAGTGTGGAAATTGACTTTCTTCATCCCATTCATGTCCAAATCATGCTTATTCATCATACCAAAGATCAAGGTTGAAGAATTTGAGGTCAAGTCAAAAGTTTCCAAAAATGGAAAGTGACATATAATTTCAACTTTCCAAAAATGGCAAGTTTTTGATCCAACTTCAACTCAACTTTCCAACATCAAAGAAGCTTCAAATGAAATTTTGTCCAACATGAAAGTTGAAGATCTCTCTCTCCCATTTCCAAAAAGTCCAAGATCATGAGCGTCTGATGAATGGTTGAGGAGATATAATCCAATCATTGCCAAGTGTGCATGGAACTTCAAATGGCCATATCTTTTGATCCATAACTCTAAATTTGGTGGTTCTTTTTGCATAATGCTTCTCATGACATGAGCTTTTCAAAACATTCACCACATTGCATGAATTGTCATCACATGATCACTTGTTAATCCATGCCTTTTTTGGAGGGAAATTGCAAAATTCAAAAATGGTGCATTGTATGAACTTTCCACCATTGCCATTGGGTTTAAAAAATGATTTTAAGTGTAATTGATGAAGGAAATGGTACTGTTCACGTGGATTAGTCCATGCACCATGCAATTTTGATTTTTTGCAAAACACCTTATTTTAATTAACCAAGTTAATTATGGATTAGCAAGTTGATTAGGACTTCATATAAATACCTAAATCTAATAGAATTTTGAAGAGGTTAATAATTTTTTCACATTTCTAGATCCAGTTTTCATCTCTCTCCAAAATTTTCTTCAAATCAAAATTCGAATTTCTTCAACATAACACCTTGTTTTTGTTGAAGATTCATGATCAATGAGTTGAATAGAGTGTGAATCAAGTGTTTGTTTGAAGAATTCGTGCAAGAATCAAGTAGTTGAAGGTCAAAAACTCAAAGATGGAAATTCAGAATTAAGCTAGATCCAACACCTGCCAAGCTTCAATTTCTTCATCAAACATCATTTCAAGCATTGTAGATTGGATTTGGATCATTACAAGCTGTGGATCATGCATTTCCAAGATTCTGCTCTTCAAGAGGTCAAGTTTCGAATCTCTTAATTTTGCAATTCATTGCCATATTCTTGTAGATCTATGCTTGCTGATGATTCTGAGCTAAAAATCATGTGAATTGGTGCATTATTGAGCAAGATATGTGTGATTAAAGTTTGATGCATCAAAATGTTTTCTATCGATTCTCTCTTGTTATGTTGAATTAAGTTTAGATGTTTGTTGATCTATGATCTCCATTGAATATGCTGCATGATGATGTGCTGGATTTGGATTTCTGGAAAATTCTGGAAATTGGCTTGAAGTTCATGTTACTGTTCATCTTCATCTTCATAAAGAAGATGAATATCTTCATGTTTGCGTCCGAAGCTACCAAGTTTGCGTCCGCTCTGGTTATGTCCATGCTGTGCTAGGGTTTCGTTTTCATTGGTCCACGCATTTGCCTTGTAAGCGTTTCCATTGGTTCACATTAGTCTGACCGAGTCCACATAAGCGCTGACCAGCCAGCGCATTAATGAAACGACCGTGTTTCATTTGTTAGCGCGCGTTTCATTTGAATGCTAACATGGTTCGATCCTTGGCGTGCTCAAATATTCAAATTGCCTTCATATTTTATGCTTTCCCTCCATTTTCCATGTGCTATGCTTCATTTCATTTTTATCTTTTTCATCAACTTAGAAAAATCATAACAATTTGAAAAATGCTCCAAAAAATGCCTGGTTTTTTGCTACTTGATCCTTAGGATGTCTAGAATTTAATGATGTTAAATTCAGAAGTTGTGCATGGCTGGATTTTAATTTGTGTTAGAATATGTGAACATGTGTACATGTGTGACCTTGCATTGCTCTTTCTATTGTGAAATGCTTGATTTTAATCCAATGGACATGAAATTTTTACATGATGATTCTAGACACATTGATGGATGTTTTAGGCTTGGTTTGGTATTTTTCCCATTTTCCATTTCTGTTTTATGCATGTGTTTGCATGGTGTGACAATTTGTGTCACACCTTTGGTTGTTCAACTTGTACAATTTAATTTCCATGCCAAATGATCCTTGATGCTTCTGATTTTTTTTATGATGATCATGTTGAATGTGTTGAATACTCATGATTTTTTCCAGAATTATTTGAATCATTTCTGTTTTGATTTGGAATTTTCATTCATGATGTCCAAATATGAGCTTTGAAATTGTCTTTGATTTCTTTTGATCATGAAATGCTTTTGCTTGATGATTTTGATGTGATCCTTTTTAGGACATGTTAATATGTGTTTGAAGTTGCATTGTGTTGAATTTCAGCTCCTATTTTGAATTTTTTTCTTCACCTTTGACCCTAGGCTTTGACCTAGTGGTTTGTACTTACATGTGAGCTTTGAATTTCAGGTTCAAGCATCCAATTTCCATGGTTGATGTTGCTTCATCATTTGAATGATGATATTTGCTTTTGATTGTTAACATTTGCTGTTTTGTAGGTTGATGATAAGTCACTTGAGTTTGACTTATGGCTTATGTGTTGTACATTGGGATTGTCTGTTTGTTATTGACTGTTGTCTGTTTGTCTGAGTATTGTACTGATTTGTTTAGTTGTTTCCACAGGTACCCAAGTTGCTTTAAGTTCATTTGAACTTTGCTTTGCTTTGCTTGTGGTTGGCATACCACTTAGGTATAATCCCTATTCTTCATGTAGTCTGGAAGACCTGTCATGTTACTTTGGCAGGCACTTGTATGAAGCCCTCCTTAAAAGGCCATGTTTTTATTTGTTTAACTTTGTGCCAAGCAGGTAAAGTCCTCTTAAGAGGCAATTGGCAGATAAAAGGGATGTGCAATCCATCCCCTGCTATTCAGTTATTTCATTCACTTTGCTCACACCATGTGTTGATGCATTGTGAATAAGAACCCAAGATCTTATAGAGTCAACCATATGTGGAGAAGAGTTCCCTCATTCTGAACTCCCACACTTTCTATTGTTTAAAGCTCTTCCAGGCCAGGGTTAAGAGCTATGAGGCACAACCCTCATCTCCATTTCATCTGCTTCACCCTAACTCTCAATGTTAGGGTTAAGAGCTCAAAACACCCATGACAATAATGGTTTGTTTGTCAAGGTCGATATGACCCCTTGACTAAAACCTAACCTTGATTGAGCCTATTGGTTGTGTATAGTGTGTGATAAATGATTGCTTGATTACTTGTTTGTTCATATGTGCATAATTGTTTGTGTGTGCCTCTGTGCATTATTTTCATCTTTGAGCATTAATTGTATATCATTTCATGATCATTGTTCATACTTTGTGACATTTTGTTTTGTCTATTGAGGAGTCAATTGTAAGTCCATTATTGGCAGTTGTTTCCTGTGATCTGGTAGGAGTTGGGACTAAGACCATTGATTGGCATCCTACTTCCTAGGAGTCGAGTGTAAGACCATTTATTGGCAACTTGTTTCCTCTTGTTTATTACATTTGTTTTCTTTGTTTTATGGGACTAGTGTAAGTCCATTGATTGGCATCTGGTATCCATCTTGGTTTTGTGAGATTGGTGTAAGTCCATTGATTGGCATCTGGTATCTATCTTTGTTTTTGGAGATTAGTGTAAGCCCATTGATTGGCATCTGGTATCCATGTTTTCTTTGCTTTGTGAGATTAGTGTAAGTCCATTGATTGGCATATGGTATCCATGTTCTCTTTGCTTTGTGAGATTGGTGTAAGTCCATTGATTGGCATCTGGTATCCATCTTTGTTTTGTGAGGCTAGTGTAAGTCCATTGATTGGCATCTGGTTTCCATTTACATTGCTTATCTGCTTTGCTTGTTGCCTTTTCCAAAGGAATCACTTGGATCATCTACATATGATCTCAAAAGGTGAACATCTAAGAAGTTTTGCTTCCCTTAACCTCTCACCCCTTTTGTTCTTTAAACCTCCATTTGCATGTTAACTCAAACCAGAAAAATATTGTGCAAACATTTTCATTTCTTTTCAAACTAGAAACCTAGGCCTTAAGCCTTTGATTTTCAAACTTCATTTTCAAAATACTTCTTTTGAATTGAATTCTAATCATACTTTGACCATCTTTTTGTGAATAATCCTAATTGACTAATTACACTCATTCAATTGTTTTGTGGCTCAAGTCCACTTTCTTGATAAGTTTTCATACATTAGCCATAGGTTTGATTTATTCTAGTGGTTGATGTTAATCTCACCTTTTGTCCTTAGTGATTGAATTGTAAGACTTCCTTGCTTATTATAGGGCATGGTCCCTCACTAGCAAGTTGAAGCTTTTCTCACATGGTGGACTTGTGGTTGTATGGGTTGAGTTTTCTCCCGTGGATAACGAAAGACCTTAGGGCTTTTGTTTAAAATCAATTCACCCATGTTTTGGAAATCTTTTAGCCGAACTACAACGTTTTGATCCTTACCTTCCATGGAAAGGTACGTAGGCAACGGGTTCATCCGTCAAACACAAAAATAACTAACTTGTACATTCTTGTCTCATCCTCCCAAATAATGTTTGCACAATAAATATTTTCATAAACAATAATTGATACAACAAGTTGTGAAAAGGGTTCCCTAGGAGTACCTAGGATGCATTCGGTGCCTAACACCTTCCCTTTGCATAATTACCCCCTTACCCAGATCTCTGACCTTTCATTAGTTTTCTATGTGTAAAACTTCTTAGGCTTTTGTTCACTTTTTAGCCATTCTGTTGGATAAATAAAAGTGCGGTGGCGACTCTATCTTTGTATGCTTTGCTTTTGATTTAGTCAATAAATCATAAAGTGATGAATACACCGCTACAGGTACTCAACAACAAACATTCTAAATTTGACAGTACCGACTGTGCTAGCAGTGTTAGGGCTGACAATATAAATTAAGGAACTTAAAAACTCGATTGTCAACCGCTCATAGGTGGGTTCTATGATGGTAAATAAATTATGCAAACCTAAGATGTCTAATAAATGAAAAACGATATGGTAGATATCTAAAGTATAGAGACAGTCTTCGTCAACATACCTTGTCGGGAGGATTTCCCGATTTTGCAACCGTTCAATGATTTTTCTTTGTCTCTCCCCCGGTTTCCCTCCTCGAAGAATGAATCTGTTGAACTCCATTTGAATGCTCTTGAAATGTGGATGAAGAAGATGAAGTGGTTGGTGAAAAGGTTGGATTTTTACAAAATCCGGGGGATGAAATTAAAAATGGAAAGTGGATTTGTGATTTGTGTGGTATGATGGTTAGGAAAGTATGAGCTTTTTATGGGTTCAAGGGCTTTTTTCCAAGGTGAAAAAATGGGTTTTGGAGGTTGTAAGTTGCAAAAATGGTGAAGAAAAGTGGTCTGCCCCGACCATTTACAGACGCTGTGGCGGGCGCCACAGGTCCTATGGCGGGCGCCACAAGGCAAAATCTGGTTGGGCCAGATTTTGGTCCTTTGGTTTGGGCTTCGCTTGTCTTTTGGCTTTGAGGGGTCTGGATAGCATTTGTCTTGTGATTCTCCTAGTTTCTTCGACTTGCATAAATTGTATAAAAATAAAAGCGAAAATAAAAAGTGAAACTGAAACAAAAACAAAAACAGAAATTAACTATAAATAAATAAATAATTAAAATGCAAATAAAATATAAAACATATATATATATATATATATATATATAATATATATATATATATATATATATATATATATATATAAATAGAAATACTAATGTATAGTAGTAGTTTATATAATATCCAAATGCGATAATGAAAAATGAGTAATGCAAATACGATAAATATATGAAAGAAAACTAAAGTGAAAGGAAATGGTGAGATCAGGTATCAGGGGAGTCGTCTGCCTGAGTGGATCCAAGGAGCACGGCTATCTCCTGCCTGAGCTCTGCGATCTCCTGATATAGACAGTCGACTTCAGTAGCATGGGTGAGATCAGACACTCCAATCTGTAAAGTTAGGTCTGTCACTTCCTGTCTAAGCGCTGCAATCTCTCTACGGCACTCAGCAATCTGGGTGCGTATGTCGGGTGTCTGCAATGAATGATTATTAGAGAGAACAGTGATTCTAGGAGATGGTGGTGCAGGTGTGTATTCAGCAACTGGGGGAGATCTCGGCTCCTCAACGGTCTCTCCCTGGCCCTCTAGAGCATAACTCCAATTCGCTGGATCATGCACACTAGTCATCATAGGGTCTGGCAATGTGAAGTAATGGATGGCCTCACTGTCGACTAGCAATCGGAACTGACATGGGTGGAAAGAGGCTCTCCTCATCAATCCTCTAGTCAAACAGAAATCGATGTCCATGGTAGTATATCCACAGTAGGTCGGAAGATGCAACAGCTTGCGAGATAGACCTAAAGCGACAACAATCTGTGTGATGATTCCACCAACATGGATGACTCCTTCGGTGGATCTAGAGATACCGCTGAGATTATTCAATAAAAAGTTCCCACATGCTACTGGGCGAGACTCAATAAGTCGCCGAACTCTTTCTGGCTGAAGGAGTACTCAACTCCAAAAAGTCTGAAAGCAGCATACCCATCTGGTCCAGAATATGGGTCGTAGTCGAATGAACTCAGGAACTCCAAAGTCAGGTTCCTATATGTGTTACTGAAGTCATCAGCAAATTCGTCCCAGTGGAGCTGGTGGCTAAGGAATCGGATACTAGGCTCGATACCCAGTGCCTCCATACAATGCTGATCAGGGTAACGTGTGGGTGCCATAGGGCGCTGGTACAAAGCAATGTAGCGCTCCCTCTGAGCATTGTCTCTATAGGCAACATGCATGTCATCAAAACCCTGCATCCTGTAAAAGTTAGGAAAGTGATCCTGAAAATACAAACCATTCAAACGTTAGTCTCAATGCAAAATAAGATAAAATAAAATAAAGATAAAAATAAATGTAAATAAATGCAAAAAAAGTAAAATGAAAAGAAAAACCATGGGTTGCCTCCCACGCAGCACTTGTTTAACGTCATTAGCTTGACGGTTAGAATTTATACCCCTGTAATAGTATGAATCGGTGGATCAATCAGGGTGTGGCTTGAGTAGTATGCTGGAATGTCTCCTCCTTCATAGAGCTTCAGTCTTTGTCTATTTACAATGAATGGACTACAGGTATCGTTCTTGATTTCTACGGCTCCGGATCTCAGAATCTTGGATACTTCGAAGGGGCCAGTCCATCTTGAACGTAGCTTTCCAGGGAAAAGTCGTAACCTAGTGTTGAAAAGGAGAACAAAATCGCCTACATTGAAGTTTTTCTTTACTATTCTTTTGTCATGATAGGCTTTTGTTCTCTCTTTATATATTTTTGCATTCTCGTAGGCAAATTGCCTAAGTTCTTCTAATTTATGAATGTCTAGGGTACGCTTTTCTCCAGCGGCTAGGTAGTCTAAATTCAAAGTTTTAATGGCCTAATAGGCCTTATGCTCTAACTCGAATGGTAAGTGGCATGATTTTCCATAAACTAGTTGGTAAGGGGTAGTTCCTATAGGGGTTTTGAAAGCGGTTCTATAGGCCCATAATGCTTCTTGAAGCTTCTGAGACCAGTCTCTCCTAGAAATAGAAACAGTTTTCTCTAGGATTTGTTTTATCTCCCTATTAGATACTTCTACTTGGCCACTAGTTTGTGGGTGGTACGGTGTTGCTACTCTATGCCTAACTCCATATTTTCTTAAAAGTTTGTCAAATATTCTCGATATAAAGTGTGATCCTCCATCGCTTATGACTAAACGTGGTGTTCCAAATCTAGGGAATATATCGTTTTTAAATAATTTGATTACTATCCTAGTGTCGTTTTTGGGTGCGGCTATAGCTTCAATCCACTTAAACACATAGTCTACAGCTACTAAGATATACCTGTTCCCTAAGATGGTGGGAAAGGCCCCATGAAATCTATACCCCATACGTCAAAGAGTTCTACTTCCTGAATGTTTTTTAGAGGCATTTCATCACGTCTTGAAATGTTTCCTGTGCGTTGGCATCTATCACACTTGACAATGAAAGCATAGACATCACGCCACATGGTAGGCCAGAATAGGCCAGCTTGAAGAATCTTGGCGTATGTCTTAGAGGTGCTTGCATGTCCACCATAAGGTGCAGAATGACAATGCTCGATAATATTATTTACCTCTTCCTCTGGAACATAACAGCGAAAAATGCCATCTTTACCCCTTTTGAAAAGGAGTGGTTCGTCCCAGTAGAAGTTTCTCACATCGTGGAAGAATTTCTTCTTGCGGTGGTAGTCAAGATCAGGGGGTACTATATCAGCAGCTAGGTAATTAACGAAATCTGCATACCAGGGTACGTTACTTATTGCTAAGGAATTTTAGGGATGCTCATAAGGGTCTAGGTTATTATCTTCAATGGTTTCTACTCTGGCGATCAGTCTATCATAGGCGAAATCATCATTTATGGGTACTAGTTCAGGTTTTAGATGTTCTAGCCTAGAAAGGTGATCGGCTACTACATTTTCAGTGCCTTTTTTTGTCTCTTATGTCTAAATCAAACTCTTGTAGTAATAGAACCCATCGGAGTAACCTGGGCTTGGCATCTTTTTTACTTAATAGGTAACGAATGGCAGCATGATCGGTGTAAACAATAATTTTTGCTCCTACTAGATAAGATCTAAATTTGTCTATAGCGAAAACTACAGCGAGTAATTCTTTTTCAATTGTTGCGTAGTTAAGTTGGGCAGCATCTAGCGTTCTACTGGCATAATAAATGGCATGTAATTTTTTATCTTTCCTTTGTCCTAGAACGGCTCCAACTGCATAATCGCTAGCATCGCACATTATCTCAAAAGGTTCCGACCAATCGGGTGGTTTCATAATAGGTGCAGAGATTAGTGCTTGCTTCAAAAGATTAAATGCGTTATTACATTTTTCATCGAAAATGAATTCAGCATCGTTCATTAAAAGTCCGGTTAAAGGTTTGGTTATTTTGGAGAAGTCCTTAATAAAACGCCGGTAGAATCCAGCGTGTCCAAGAAAGCTTCGGACTTCTCTGATTGTTTTTGGTGGTTTTAGGTTTTCTATAACTTCTATTTTAGCTTTATCTACCTCTATACCTTTTTCGGAAACTATATGTCCTAAAACTATTCCTTCGGACACCATGAAATGACATTTTTCCCAATTTAGCACGAGGTTCACCTCTACGCATCTCTCCAGGATTTTCTCAAGGTTAGCAAGGCAATTGTGGAAATTGAATCCTCAAACCGAGAAATCATCCATAAACACTTCCATGATACCATCTAGGTAATCTGCGAAGATTGACATCATGCAGCGTTGGAAAGTAGCTAGAGCATTACAGAGGCCGAAAGGCATTCGTCTGTAGGCAAAAAATCCATAAGGGCATGTAAAAGTAGTTTTTTCTTGATCTTCAGGGTGAATAGGTATTTGGAAGAATCCAGAGTATCCATATAAATAACAGAAGTAAGAGTGTCTGGCTAGACGTTCCAACATCTGGTCTATAAATGGTAAAGGGAAATGATCCTTCCTAGTTGCTTTATTTAATTTTCTATAATCTATACACATCCGCCATCCTCCTTCTAAACGTTTTGCTACATGTTCGCCTTTATTGTTTTGCACGACTGTGATGCCTCCCTTTTTAGGTACTACATGCACAGGGCTCACCCACTTACTATCCGAGATCTGGTAGATTATACCTGCCTCAAGCAACTTAAGAACTTCCTTCTTAACAACATCACTCATTATAGGGTTTATTCTTATCTGATGCTCCCTAGAGGGTTTTGAATCTTCTTCTAACGAAATCCGATGCATGCATACGGACGGGCTTATACCTTTCAGGTCAGAGATATTATATCCTAAGGCTGAGGGATGTCTTCGTAAAACATCTAAAAGTTGGTTCGTTTCCTCTTGGCTCAAGGTAGCACTGACTATAACTGGATGGTTCATCTTTTCATCGAGGAACTCATATCTCAGGTTCTTAGGCAGTTCCTTAAGTTCTAAGGTTGGTTTCTTAGGGCAAGGCATAGGATCTGGAGTAAGGGATAAACATTCGTAAAGGTTATCATCGATGTAAGGTTCTTTAAAGTCATCATCTTCCTTTATGGGGGTTGATGGTAACTTAATTGTTTTTATAATTTCTTTTTGTTCTAATTCTCTAACACATTCATCAATGATATCTAAGGCATAACACGAGTCTCCCATCACAGGTGCCATAAGAAATTTCGAAAGTATAAATTCTATTTTCTCGTCACCTACCTCAAATGTCAACTTTCCTTTCTTGACATCTATTATGGCTCCTGCAGTCGATAAGAATGGTCTACCTAGAAGAATTGGTATATCA
This sequence comes from Lathyrus oleraceus, assembly GCF_024323335.1. Classification (NCBI taxonomy): domain Eukaryota; kingdom Viridiplantae; phylum Streptophyta; class Magnoliopsida; order Fabales; family Fabaceae; genus Lathyrus; species Lathyrus oleraceus. Next base: position 450,632,258 of record NC_066584.1, read on the forward strand.
TTGTCCTCTTTGATGTCCATGACGACAAAATCAGTAGGGATAAATAGTTGACCTATCCTAACAGGAACATATTCTAAAATTCCTATCGGATATTTGACAGATCTATCGGCTAACTGAAGTGACATCTTAGTGGGTTGTAACTCTCCTAAGTTTAACCTCTCACAAACTGCTAAAGGCATTAAGCTCACACTAGCTCCTAAGTCTAGAAAAGCTTTATCGATGACATGATTACCCAAAAGTCAAGGAATGGAGAAATATCCAGGATCTTTATCTTTCTTTGCTAATTTATCCTCGGAAATAGCATTACATTCCAAAGGCTTCGAATCGTCAAGTCTACGTTTGTTGGTAAGGATGTCTTTCAGAAACTTTGCATAAGAAGGTATTTGGGTGATGGCTTCTGTGAAAGGGATTTCTACATGAAGTTTTTCTATAACTTTAATAAATTTTTGGTACTGTTTATTGATCTGGGTTTGTTTGAGTCTTTGGGGATATGCTATAGGTGGTTTATATGGCGGGGGTGGTACGTAAATTTTATCTTTAGTTTCTTCTCCTTTCTCCCAACCATCCTGGTTTTCAGATTCTTCTGGTTCCTTTACTTCGTCCGGGGGTTTGGTACGATCCTTAGAAGTTTCGGGTTCACTCAATCTAGGGTTTGGTGGCTCATCATAAGCGGTCCCACTTCTTAGGGTAATGGCATTGGCTTGTCCTCTCTGATTTTGTTGAGGTTGTCCAGGAAATTGTCCTCCATGTGTAGTCTGAAGGGCTTGGTTTAAAGCTCCCTGAGAGATCTGGGTTTCAAGCATCTTGGTATGAGTAACTATTTGGTCAACCTTGGTTCCTAACTGAGTAATCAATTCGTTAACATGAATGTTTTGGTTCATGAACTCCTTGTTTTGTTGGGTTTGAGCGGTGATAAAATTTTCCATAATTTTCTCAAGGCTCGGTTTTTGTAGTACAGGTTGCATAGGTTGATTTAATATAGGGGCTTGATAACTAGGTCTCGAAGGTGCATTATTTTGAATAGGGTTATTGTTTCTATAGGAGAAGTTAGGGTGATTCCTCCATCCAGGGTTATAGGTATTCGAATATGGGTTCCCTTGGGTGTAGTTCACTTGCTCGGAGTGGGTTTCGTTCAATAGACTGCATTCGGAAGATTGGTGTCCTTGGGTTCCACATACCTCACAATCCGACGAAACTGCGGCTACAGTATTCGGGTTTATGCACATATGCTCGACCTTAAGGGCTAATGCGTCCATTTTAGCTTGCATCATGTCTATAGAGCTTAGTTCATGCACTCCTCCTTGGGCTTCCTTCTTCTCCACTGTCGCTCGTTCGACTCCCCATGATTGATGGTTTTGAGCCATGTCTTCGATGAGGGCACTAGCTTCAGGGTAAGGTTTGTTCATCAGAGCACCGCCTGCGACAGCGTCGATGGTCATCTTTGTGCTATAATGAAGTCCATTATAGAAGGTTTGAATGATTAACCAATTTTCTAAACCATGATGTGGGCATGCTCGTAACAACTCTTTATATCTCTCCCAGGCTTCGAACAACGATTCTCCTTGGTTTTGGGTAAATCTAGTTATATGGTTTCGAAGAATGGCGGTCTTACTCGGGGGAAAATATCTAGCAAGAAAAACTCTTCTAAGGTTATCCCAAGTCGTGATGGAATTGGGTGGAAGGGAATCTAACCATGATAGGGCTTTATCTCTGAGGGAAAAAGGGAATAATCTTAAACGTATTGCCTCAGGAGAAGCTCCATTGGTTTTAAAAGTGTCTGCTAACTGAAAAAATATTTTTAAATGTTGGTTTGGGTTCTCGGTAGCGAGACCCGCGAATTGTCTATGTTGCACTAGTTGCAACAGGGATGGTTTAAGTTCAAAATTATTGGCTGGGATATTTGGGTTTACTATACTAGAACTAGGTTCTTCGTTAGATGGTTGAGCGAAATCTCTAAGAGGTCTTTGGTTTTGATCTTCGGCCATAGCTCTCTTAATTCTATGAAAGAATAAACGTGCGCGAGCGTAACGTTCAGGTTCCGCCAGAGGGTTTACTAAGCTTAAACTTCCGGTACTGCGAGTTCTTCGCATCGACCGGCGGGAAATAACCTAAGTCTAAACGATATAACAACAGGAAAATGAAATTTGACGAAATTGGTCCCCGGCAACGGCGCCAAAAACCTGATGCGTTATTAAACTTGATGTTCGTAAGTGTACGAACGCGTCAGAGTAATATAAAAGATTATCGAACCACAGAGACCAAGTGTCAATCTATCGTTATCTGTTGTTATGGTGTTTATCAAAGGCAGTCAAAATAGGTGTTTTTGTAGTGTGCAATGAAAAGTAAAGTATTGAAAATAGAATGTAATTTATAAAGACATGGTCGAATGTAATTCACGTAATCAGTTGATAATCCAAGTACTTGCTAATAGAACTACTTATGGGCAATGTTTCCTACTTTGAAAAGAACTAATTTAACAGGAACCGTCACTTTCGCGTATTCAGAACCGAGTTGTACTCCCTAATCAAACCCTCTTATTGTCACTTATAAAAAGGCGCGCATTGCGTTAGAGTAGTAAACCTATTTTTAAGAAATATAGTATCTTGACTAAGTTGAAAAGTATTATAACCTGGATTTCTTAATCAAAAGAGGTTCTCACGAACCAGACTCTAAACTTATAAACGCGTCCGAAAATAGTTTTAAAATCTCTTTTCTTCTTGATGTTAAAAACTCCTAATGAACTAAACAAAGCGCTTTCGTTGTTTTTGAAATAGTTAAAAACAATTAAATTTATAAAGACGTTGGACGGCTTTTGATCTTACCCAACGGAATTGAAGTGCGGGAAAACTTAAGTTGAAAATTAAAATAGCCCTTAAGTGTTTCTACGAACAATTGTACGGATTATTGGTTCAATTACGATCCTTACATTCTAACCTTTTAGATTTAGTTAGACATCGTAAAGTAAAAGTGCATTAAAGTAAATAAAAGTAGTGCGCGTGCGGAAAGTAAATAATTTAAATTGTGTGCGAGAAATAAATAATTTAAAGCGAGTACGGAAAACAAATAATTTAAAGCGAGTGCGAGGAAATAAATAAAGTAAAAGTGAGTGCAGGAAATAAATAAAGTAAAAGCGAGTGCAGGAAATAAATAAAGTAAAGGCGAGTGCGGGAAATAAATAAAGTAAAGGCGAGTGCGGGAAATAAATAAATTAAAGGCGAGTGCGGGAAATAAATAAAGTAAAGGCGAGTAATAAAAACCTGCTCCAATCGGAGGGCTGAGTAAATTGAAATGCGGAAAAGAAAATGGCGGCAGGATTAACTTCCTACCAAAGTGCTCCAAACTCGATTACAGACTCTATCGCAGACTTGATGACACAATTGTGGTAACACTCCAATGCGAAGCGATTACCACTATAAAATACTGAATATATGCCTAAGTGAAATAAAGTTGCTTCTGAGTTTGCCTCTGCTCTAAGTTTGGATCTTCGTCTGCTCTAAGTTTGGATCTTCGTCTGCTCTAAGTTTGGATGATTGTAAAACTGAATTCGCGTTTCTATTTATAAGCAAATAAAAAAAGTGGAGTTGACTTGGATGCCCTTCAACTTGAAAATAGAGGAAATCGTTTCCTTCTTGTGGCGCCCGCCACAAGGCTATGGCGCCCTCCACAAGCACAAAGTGGGGCGCCTTAGTGGATGAAGTTGGGAAACGTGGGAGTTGAGGAAGTTGGACTTGGACACGTCATGGCTTGGTCTGTGGCGCCCGCCATGGGGTAGGCCATCAACACAAAATGCTGAATTTTAGGGTTTTTAGCCCTTTTTCACTCCTTTTCTCGATCGGGGCTCCGATTGAAGTAAAAACCTGAAAACAAAGGAAAACACAGTAATAACACAACAAAATGACAATAAAATAACTAGAATGAATGTGAAATCGGAGTCGAAAATACGTAAATTTTAGTGTGATCATGTATGAACGATATAGTGAGAAGAGAATATTAGCAAATCTCTGGGAGCCAGTTTACTCAACCTTGCTATTGTATGCTTTCAGAACAAACCTTACTTCAATTAGGTCTTTTGAAGGTTGTAACGTGGCTTGGTTCATGGTTATTTGAAACAAAAGGATATAAGGCTCAAAGTTTATTTTTAACCCACCCCTTCTTCATGATGATATCCAATCCTATGTTCAATTAATTCACATACATTCGTTTTTTGCAGGTGTAAGGATAAAGATGGTGATTCAAGGTCTCTTGGAATGGCAACCACCTTATTTCGTTTTTTTGGATGTCGGTGACCCTTTGAATTTGGTATGGTGGTCACTGAATATTATTTTGTTTTGTTGGAGACTTTCATTCTCTCTTTCAATTTTTGTTTTGATCCCTAACTTTTGCATGGACCGCTTTGTTTGAAGCTTTAATCCATCGGGATTGCCCCTGTTTTTGCCTATGTCTCCTTTTAGGTGTTCGACTTAGCGGGCTCTTTTTTTATTTTTGATCGATTTTTTTTTTGGAAACTGTGACTGCCAAATCATTGGTCATTGAAGAACAACCGACATAAAATTTGGATTTGATGATTCCTTCGACACTTCAGGATGTGTGCGAAGAATGTCATATGGTTGATCCTTGTATGGGATATTTCACCTTGTAATTTGAATGCATAGTCAGATTAAGTGAACACTACCCTGCCCCAGGTTAAGCGTAAGGGTTTTTTAGATCCGAAAGAAACTCCAACTTCTAGGCTCGAAGTGGTTGACTAGGGATTAACTCCTTATCTCTCCGGTGTTTAAGGATTTGAAACAATGCCTGTACATCATCAGCAAGGTTTTACCCGAAAACATACAATCAACAATTATGAGTATATTATTTTCGTCATCCTCCTTCCAACATTTACTTTCAATAGTGTGATGAAGAAGATGAAATGGAAAAGTCGGTGTTTGTGATTTGCAAATGTGATAGATGATTGAATATGAAAGATTGATTCAAAGCAAGCATAATCATCCCATTAATAAGACCAAATACAAATAACAATGTTTAAAGCATACAGTACTTAAACAACCAAGAACAAATTACAAAAGTGCGAAACAGTAAAAATGGCATAATAATTGCCTTCATTCTAAGAAATCAGGTTTGACAGGTTATGGCATGAAGAAAGCGTCATACGGATCTTCATCACCCATCATGGATCCATGGCGAACAGATGTAACAGAGTGCTCATGGGGGTTTACATTGACCATTGGGATCGGAATAGGGATTGGTCCTCCTCTAGGTTGGGCGGGGTTGCCATCAAGTTCAGTTACTCCAGGGATGCTAAGTGATGGCGATCCAAACTGGGCAACAACTTTCCTGGCTTCAGCACTGGTCTCAGCATCTTTTTCCTTCTGGGCCAAGAGTAACATGGTCTCAAGCAAACGATCCATCTTTTCTGCATGGAGTCAATGTCGGTCCTCATCGAAACCTGGTTTGCTTCCAACTGTTCAAGTGTCATCTTGTAATTGTGGCGTGTCTCATACCGGTGTCGAGTAGTCAGCGTTATTGGACAAGGGGAGAATATGGTGTAAGTTTTGTTGTTGGACAATGATATGCAATGCATGTTGATGATATGCAAATGCATGAAATTTTTCCATGTTTTTCATAAAGGAATACAGACTCAAAATTATCCACATGTCAAGTACATCAGGAGAACAGGAAGAGGCACGGGTTTGTCTGATCACAAGAAATTCCCCAAAGGTAGGTTCTAAAGTTATGTTTTCAAGGAAGGAACTTAGACTCACGGATCAAGTTCAAAACTTCCTCGCAATGGTGGGCTAGCCACATCGTGATGGGAGTTCTGAAATGATCTAATCTAAGTGGGATTCTCGTATTATTCGAACAGGGCGTAGACCCTTCGGTTCAATACTACACAATCACCAATCATGAAAACAAAACTTGGGTTTAAGGCGAGGTTCCCAGAGTCACGGATCGTATTTAAAATTTCCCCACAATAATGGGCTAGCCACATTGTGATGGAAACTCCAAACAGATTTACTCTAGGTGGAGTCTTTGTATTGTCCCAATGAGGTGTACACCCCTCATTTCAATACTACACAACTCCGGGTTCTAAGTTTTTCTCGAAGCTCGGGTGTGAAGCTCATCTCACAGCATACACCAAGTCCCATATCAAAGTATTAAAACACATTACATACAACACAAGCAATCAGAATAAAATACAGAGAAATAAACATGGAAGAAAAGAATATCTTCCAACAGTTATAGCAACATCAAACTAAGTTAGGCTAGACTCTCTCTTGCTTGGAGCAAGGTTCCCAGCAGAGTCTCCAGTCTGTCGCACCTCAAAAAATGCGATCCCTCGCGATGGAACGAGGAAAAATGTTAGTACGAAACAGAGTCGCCACCGAACTTTATTTATCCCAATGAAGGAATAGGAAAATATCGAGAAAACCTTTAGAAAATAGAATAATGGTCGTCGCAACCATATTCGGTTTCGGGAGTCGATTACGCAATGGGAAGGTATTAGCACCCCCCACGTCCATTGTACTCAACAGGAACCTTTTAGTCTGATTTTACTATTTGACTGTTAATTGAATGTTATTCGCTTGCTTCGAGTGATTAGAATTGATGATAGAGATGGATGAAGACCTCAGAAGGAGAAAATGGAGGTTTTTTATTAGTGCGCTCGTGAAGATACAACAATCTCCTGCCTACGTATCCTTATGGTGCAATAAGGAAATCAGAGCATTCGTAGTTCGGGCTACTACGAATATTTGGTGTGTTTTGTTTAATGAACGACTGTGTAGGTCGGTGTTCTAACGGCTTAAACGCTGGCTTGTCTACTCTCGGTGGAGGCTCTAGCACTGGTTTGTTGTGCGCATTAGAAAGGATTGACAGTGTTCTTTTTGAAAGAAGGTTTGGTCACGCGCGGTGGCGAGTTGAATTGATGTGTTTGGGGTGTTTTGGTTTGGTTGGTTTCGATTGCGCGGGGGTGAGAAGTTAGTTTGATTTGTTTTGAAATGTTTTTGAAGAACGACGAAAGATTGAGCAATATGGTGTACACCAATCGTCCAATTCTTTCGAGGAATAATAAGGTGACCGCCTTCTACTCCTTTTTTGTTCGAATTTGCATCGATAGTTTATTTGCGGATGTCGAATATGCACGGTAGTGAGGCGTACACCTCCTACTTGCTTATTCAAGGAATAATAAGGCGTACGCCACTTATTCCTTTATCCAAGTTTATTTAGCGTGTTTTAGTCGGAAGTCGATAACTTGAGCAATGTGGCGTACGCCAATTATTCAAATAATCGAGAGATGGCGAGGCGAACGCCTCCCATCTTTTATCATCCGAGGTTTAAATTGTAAAAGATATGTCTTTAGATGTCGTATTTGATTTGTGAAAATAATTTGAATTTTGGTAGGTTTGGATCGAAAATTTGAGCAATGTGGCGTGCGCCAATTATTTAAAGAATCAAGGAACGGTGAGGCGAATGCCTCCCATTCTCAATTGAAGTTTAAATTATATAGTTTATTTTGTAAAGTTGGATTTGATATGAAAAGTGATTTGAATTTGTAAGTTTTTTAGGGTTCTAATTGAATGACGAAAATTCGAGCAATGTGGCGTACGCCAATTATTCAACTAATCGAGAGATAATAAAGCGGATGCTCATTATTCCCCTTTTCATCCAAAAATTTATTTAGATCTAAAGTTGCTAAACATTTTAATTAATTTGAGAAGCAATTTGCAAGTTTTTTAAGGTTTTATTTGAACGACGAAAATTCGAGTAATATGGTGAACGCCAATCATTCGAATGATCGAGAGATAATAAAGCGGATGCTTACTATTCTCCTTTTCATCCAAAAATCTAATTAAATAGATACATTTTGAGTATTACCCTAATTTAGGAATATGATTTGTATTTTGTATGATTATTAGGGTTTTAATTAAATGACGAAAATCTGAGCAATATGGCGTACGCCAATTATTCGAATAATCGAGAGATAATGAAGCGGATGCTCACTATTCTCCTTTTCATTCAAAGATTAATTAATAAAATAAAGCTTTTAGAATTTATAATTAATTGGGGGAGTATTTTAATTTTATGGAGTTTTAGGGTTTTAATTGAATGACGAAAATCCGAGCAATATGGCGTACGCCAATTATTCGAATAGTCGAGAGATAGTGAAGCGGAGGCTTACTATTCTCCTTTTCATTCAATAATTATTTTGAAATAAATCTTTTAGAGTATATGGATAAAAAGATTTGGATTCGACCTAAAACAGAGTTAGTCGGAAAAAGTAATTTGGTCAAGATTAAATAATTAATTAAAATAACTTTGATTAGCTAATATAGTAAGAAAATGATATAGATATAAGGTTTATTTAATATTGTTGGGAGTTGGGGGTGGGAATAACAGATTCCCTGATGCATAAAGCCCATTCGAGTAGGGCTCAATCCAGCTCTTAATCCACTACTTATAATAATGAAAAAACAAAGAAAATGTTGAGTGAATGAACATGGAACGTTGTGTCTCCCGTGATTTACTTTTTGTCTTCCCAACAAAACCCAACGATCACTTGGCAGGAAATGCTATCCTAAATATAAACATTGAAACCAAATACTAGTAATTTAAAATGCATTAGAAAGTATGGATACAGAGCATATGAATAGCCGGTCATTCAAAGGGGCACTTTAAATGGCACATTTATTTAATTAATAAATGTATCATTATCGAAAACTTGTGGTCATCACCGAAAATAGCCACTTAATAAAACAAATTTCTTCTTTGAAAAATCACTCAGCTTTCTTCAAGCTAAATCTCCTCTCTCCTCTTCCACCTTACCTTTTCTTCAAAACCGTTACCCGAATCATCTTTTCCCCAACACCACAAGAACGGACCCCAAATTTTAGAAAGAAAACCCCTAAAAAACCATAATCAAAGATGAACCCACGGTGTTCATCATCGGAATCTCAACAGATCCGAGCGAACCCAACTCCGATTCCAACGAAATGAAACAAAACCTCATAACAGAGTAAACATCATAAACAACTTTAAAATGAAATTAGCAAAAACTCCTCATGGATATACCACAGTCTATACTCAACTCAAACAATTCATGAACAAGCAATAATTCGTCAAATCAAACATGCAATCGGAAACCACATGGTGCTACTATGGCCTTGGAAAGATCGAATAAAGGGCGAAGGACGCCGCCGGAGCTCTATGACCCCGGCGAGACTCCGATGAAAATTTACCTCTAGTAAGTATCTTTCGATTTCGTGTGCGAGCTCTCCTTTCGTTGCTTGATCTATGATCTTCCTTCTTCTTTTCCGCTTAGTTTTTGGCCTCTCCTTCTTCTTACTTCTGTATTTGGTTTCTCAGGGTTTAGCTCGTTTTGCTCAAAGTTCTGGTGATGAACTTTGAGTATCCCTTTGGTATCTTTGAGCTTTGGTGTGTAGGTCGGGATGCGATTTCAGCAGAGTGACGGTGCAAGATCAGCTCCCTTTCTAATGATTGGATCCCCTCTTTATATAGAGTGAAGATGAGTGGCAAAATCCATGAGCTGTCAAGAGATCATGAGAATCATTCCGTTGGAAGGAAAATTCTCCTCAGATTTTGTGGTCCCTAAATGAGGTACGTCAGGATTTGTTATTAGAAATTATCTCTAGATGCGTATTGATTTCATTTTACTGCTGTGAAATACCTACGTGTGTGTGGTAAGAATATAGTTTTTTTACTGTCTATTCAAAACTCTCCTTTGACTTATTTCTTTAATTCCTAGGTCTGATTAACTGATTTAATGAAAAAACATTTATTCACAGGCCATTTGCACCACTGTGAATGATGAACTGATACGACAGTAATTTTGGCCAGCTTGGTTATGTTATTAGAGAAATGGTAAGTGACTTGCACATTCGGAAATGGCTTCAATGCAAGGTTGGTATCGTTAATACATATTGTTGAATTTGTTGTTTAACGGTGATGCTACATTTGGTGCGAAGCTTACTACCATTATAGCTAATTATTGCTGGTTATTATGATGTTGCAGCGACACGTTGCGGGGAGTTTGAGAGAAGTCACTAAAGTTTGGGCCCCCCAACTCATTGCGAAAATCAACTGGATATGCTGATGCCTCTCAGGAACTAGAGTTTTCTCTTTTCGACCTCTCCAACCATTGGCCATTGAGTTGTTGTGACTTTGCAGGGACACTTGTTGCTGCTTGATTGTGTACTAAGGCGGATCCCATCTCCCTAACGCCTCGAGCTCGAATGACCGGAGTTAATGGGTACTTAAACATTCAATGTCATTGTGAACTGTCATTTTCCAAAACCAGGAATAACACTGCCAGATATTTTATCGTATGCGATTTTGTAGGATGCTCATAATGCAGAAAAACAACATTCAACATTAGTAGGCGGAATTATGTATTTGTCCTCATTAGCTTCCTTTCATGAAACTGCAGGTATTTGGCGTGCGTTGGTAGTGTTGGTTTGATACTGGCTGAATATGCTGCTCATGTTGCAGTTTGATGATCACCGTTTTGCAGGGCATGGGATTTACAGTGTGGAAGGCCATGACATGCTGTAGGTCTAATGCACTTGACATGGATGGTGATGAAGGCTGGACTATGCTTATCCGGACATGGCTTGTTGCTTATTAGATTTTTTGGAAGTCTATTTCTTTCATTTGGCTTGACTGTAATGTAACTTAATCAGGATTATTATGGCAGCTCTTGTGATATGCTCTTATCAATGGATTTGAAACAACTATGTCTATAAATCAAAACTTAGTGGTTTAATAATATAAATCAAAGCTAATAACCCAAACCATATGCTGTGGTGCATGAAATCCATAGACAAAGGCTTGTCTCTTTCTTGTGGTCACGTAATGCGAAAAATAGGCACCTAAGCTCAATCCTGATGAAAATCCTCCATCCACTACCCAGAATGACAATCATAAATGGCAAACCATGAACTTGTTTTAAGTCTCTCACCACTTGCTTGTTGACCTTAATCTACTTAGTTGAGAACGATGCAAATTTAATGTGAACAATGCCCTTTTCAACGCAGATGTGATGCTAACGGCATTACAAATTGGCAATTATTGCTTTGTAATGTAACATGCTCATGGCTATACTAATGGATTCATTGATATGATACTTGCATGGTGAGACTCACCCATGACCTTGATTCAAACTTGTATTCCACCTCAGACAATATCCCTTTTCCTCGTATTTGTGTAATAAACCATACTCCTAGACGAAATTGATTTTATGAAATGCATGTTTTTGGGTAGTATGGAAATGGCATAACATTGATGGGAAACTAAAGTGAAGTATTCTTGCGATGAAATGTATGCCATGTTGTGCTTATGATGCTAATTAAAAATGAAATCAAATTTACGAAAATTTAAATATGGTTGGACAAAATTGGGGTATGACACCCATTGGTCAGATCTTTTCAACTCTTAACTTTTAAATTTGTGCTTAGGATTAGTCTCTTCATCTCCTCCACACTTCTTTAATTTCAAAATATCTCCCTCCTTTTAAAAATTTTCTTTTCTAAACTTAGACCACTTTGCAAACTAGAAACTTTGGTCTTATGCCATTGCATTTTTAAACTTCTTTTCTTAATCAAACTTGTAAATACACTTAATTATACTTGACTTAAACATTCAAAAGCCAAAAATAAATAACTCATTCAAACCATTTTAGACCTTTGTGCCTTTAAAACTTAATTTTGTTAAAAGTAATGCATTCACTTTGAAAATTATACCACGAACTATGAGGTTTTGATCCCTTATTTTATGTTGGTACGTAGGCACAAGTCCGAAGGTCTTGTCAAACACAGAAATATAATTAATGAATTCTTTTCTCATCCCCAAATTCTATTTGTTTGTATACATCATTTTGTACAAAATACATATGCACATAAAAAAGGGCTCCCTAGGAGTACCTAGAACACTTTGGGTGCTAACACCTTCCCTCTATGTGACCAACCCCCTTACCTGTAATCTCTGACATTTTATTAGTTTTGATTTGAAAACTTCTTACTTTTGGGTTTTGTTCGTACTTTTCCCTTGGAAACGATAAAAGCGCGGTGGCGACTCTGGTGTTATTGATGTCTAGCTTATCCAAAGCTTGATGATCATGAATTTACCGCTACAATAGCACTTAACGTGTAAAAAGATTTATACAACATGAATCAGGATTAACTTATAATTTCTTTAAGGATTCATGTGATTGAACTTGAGGAAGATGAGCCTTAGAAAAATATCAAGTATGTGGATGTAAAGTCAAAAGGTAAATATGAGAAGGCCATAACTCTTCAAGACGAAGAAGAAGAGTCTGAAGAAAGTTCAAAAAAAGAAGATGAGTTGTCTCTACTGTCCAGAAGGGTCAACTAACTCTGGAAGAAAATACAAACGATGTTTAAAGGCTATAGATGAACCGGTGGTCAATCTATTTTAACCGCTAGACAAAAGAAGTCTAGAGCTGGCAAAGATGTCACCGACTTTGAGTGCAAGTAGACTGCACATTACAAAAATGAGTTTCCCAAACTCATTCCCAAAAAAAAGTTCTTCAGAGAGAAAAAGAAGGTTATGGTGGCAAGAAACACAAGAAACGAGGGTTTGAGTTAGTTTATAGTTAAAGAAACTACCTCCAGTCCACCCTACTAAGGTGATTTCGCTGTCTCAAGAAGGACTTAATAAATTATAAGAAAAACCTGATTTCAGACACCACAAAGACAAACTGTTTTTGTCTTCTTGAGTCTATCTGACTAAAACCTAGTCACTCAAAGAAACCACTCAAACAGATTTGAGATTTACAAGTTGGGTTTACAAAGGATGCTTCTAAGAAAGCAGATTAACAAGAGTTAATACTATGAATATTTCTCACACAGTAACAAGGAAAAAGTATTGTGTGTTTACAAAGAATATACATATAAAATATTTACTTCAGCAAAAAAGCGTGTGCATGTTCAGTAGCGTGATCGTTATCAAATCATTAGTTTCTTCTTCCAATTTTCAAGTCACCTTTATATAGACATATAAAAGAATCGTTGGAGGGTAGAATTGGAATACTAAATTGCAATTGTCTCTTTCGTAACAGTTTGCATATAGAAGGCAAAATGGTACAAAAATATTATCCTTAGCCCACAAAACAGCGTAGTGAAGGAAAGGTTGATAATGTATTATGTACTATTTTCCTAATTTAAAACCTTTTGATCTTATCATCTAATATTCACAGGCTTCTGATGAAATGATGTTGAAGCATGCTTAGAAGGATCAAGAGACAAGTTGACATAATCTTCAAAACCTTGGTCTTTAGAGTCATGACACGGTTCCTCAAAACTTGGTCTTAAGAGTCTTTAAATCCTGTTCTTCAAAATCCTCAGAACTTGAGCGCAAAATCTTGAAAGCAGTAAAACATTAAGAGGCTCTTCAGTTAGAGCCATAGACAAAAGCTTTAACATGAATGTTTATCATAGATGTAGTCCAAGATCTTTCTAGAACGTAACAACATATTGTAAAGCGTTTGTATCTCCTCAGTGTTAAAGTGTGTTGATTCCAAAATTTTATGACGTCACACATCATTGCTTCATAGTCAGAACTTGTTAGAAACAACTACACATTAGATAAAAACAATTAGTGTACAAAATTATTCTCTAAGAAAAAATGCATTGTTATCATCAAACCTAAATGCGAGATGGAGAACCAAATAATCTCCCCCTTTTTGATGATGATAAAACCATGTATTTTAACGAACAATTTTTAATAGGTTTAATCACATAAAAATATCAAAGTGAGGTTTGTAAGCTCCCCCTGAATTTTATACTATTAAAAATTATTTTTCAACTTAGAATGTCAGCGCTAGGTTTGTAAACTCCCCCTTAATTCAAGACTTAAAATAATCTTAACACAATAAAAATTTTCAATCAGCATAAAAGAAATAACTTACCAAAAGGAAAAAGGATGGTTGTTACTCTCTTTCAGAAAGGAAGACATATGGTTACTATCTGATTGCTATCTTCCTATAAGGCAGAAGTCTGGTTGTAATGGATGAAGTAGCTTCCAGAATGCATCAGCTTGGGTACATAAGTATTTTATTTAGAGTAATTCTTGAGTGTCAAAAAGTATGGTTATCAGCCTCGTCACAGAGCATAATTTGTCAGAGTTTTCATAACCTGGTTGAATTATTCATGAGAACATATATCTAGTTTTATAGCGTGGTTGTATTCATCTGGTTCAAAAGTTATATACATCTAATTCAGAACTTTGTCTGATTTAGAGATTGTATACGCCTGGTTTAGCTTAAGCACTTGGTTCCATAAGCACCTTGTTTAGAACAAAATGCATGGTTCTTTAAGAACATAGGTATGGTTTCTATGAACTTATGAACTCAATTCAACTTGGTTAATGCCTTAGTACCTGAAACACTAGGTTAACATGATGAAATTTTTCAAAGTTCTCAGACAAGTTACAAATGTCAACAACTTATCAAACATATTTGGGTTTCAAAATTGGTATTAGATATATCAAAAACAATCATTATTTCTCCCCCATTGTCATCATTCAAAAATAATTTACAGAAAAATTAAACACAACCATTATTTCTCCAGCACAAAAAAAAAATTATTTCATTCAAAGTAAGAGAATTTAGAGTATAGAAATGAAAAGAAAAAGAAAACAAAGACAACATAAATTTTTAAAACTAGGGTTTAGGAGGGGGTGGAAGTCTTGATAAGATCTCTCCAAGAATCCCTTCTAGCTTTGATGTGATTTCCTTCACTTCAGAATTCTCAGCTGATAGATGCTCCAAAGTAACCAAAGGAGCATGGACTGGAGAAGGAGGTGGAGTCACAACTGGAGCAGGAAGTAGAAGCCTTGGAGGAATCTTCTGAAGCAGGAGTTCAATAATACCTGGTGCAACCTGAAAAATACAGTGCGCGAAAAAAACAACCGGCGAAAGAAAATGACAGAAGAGTCGCCACCGTGCGTTATTCATCCCAAAGGAGGGAAAGGAAACGCTCGAAGTAAACCTGAAAAAAGGAAAGGACAAGACGGGGTCTCGCAACCAAATCATGGGTTCGGGAGTCGGTTATGCGAAGGGAAGGTATTAGCACCCCTACGCATCCGTAGTACTCTACGGGATCCACTTTTGTAGTTCCTGTCTAAAGGGTGTGAGTTTATCTTGTGTTGTTTACCAAAGAAAAAGGTTAAATGAAAATGACTCGCGCGGATGTCGCATCCACTGCATACGTATCTCATCTGAATATGAGAATCAGAGTCTTCGTAGCTCGGCTGACCTATGGGTTGGGTAATTGTGCTCGCTAAGACATCGCGTCTTATGCCTACGTATCTCATCTGGAATGAGAATTAGAGCAAGCCGTAGTTCGGCTAACTACGGGGTTATGGATTAGGTTTTGGACGAACGACGTTACTACGCAATCTACCGGATGCTCGACCTTTGGAGACATACTCACCTGTAGTAGAAGGAGTAAACGTGTGTTTAGGAGAAGAAAAATCAATGAAGGGTTAGGGTTTGGGATGCTCAAGGGCAAAAAGGCAGTCCTCGACGAAGGAACCGCGCTACCTGCAGGGATACGAACACATACAAAACAAACATGTATAAAGTAAATGTGCCAACAAGGGGCTCAGAAGTAAATAAACAAAAGAAAACAAATGCCTCCTATCGAGGTCTTCCAGCTAAGAAAGCGATAAAATGCGGAAAAAGAGGTAAAAGTACCACACGGATAAAGATCCGAAGTAACAACAATTAAAGGAGTAAGAAACCCAGGGATCTCCCAAGCTAATGCCATCAAAGAAAGGTGAGTCAGTACAGGTAATCAGAATGAACCTCCAGGGGTTATCCCACAAATAAAGTGGGAAACCACGCAAGTTATCCCTGCAAAAGTCATGTGAGCCCTCACAAAAACTCAACAAAAGGGTTAGTGAAACACCATAAGCATTTTTTTCATGGATAACAGTATGGTTTCAGAAACCTCAAATCCTGTGGCATACACTCAAAAATTAAACGGTTAAACATTCAAGGCATTGTTTATACATTCATATACATATTAAACCCATGGGCAAAAAACATAATGAAATTCATCCATCATACCTCATACATTCAGAGTATTCAACTTCAAAGCAAAAAGGCAATGGGAATAAGGGCAAACCTGATTGGAGAGCTTGATTGAAATTGAGTTGCACCCGTGAGGCCCTTCAGGGTTTAGAGGCTGCTCTGAGTTCTCTGTCAGGTTTCTCTTCAGGTTTTGTCTAGGGTTTTGTTCCAAGGAAACCTCAGAGTATTTTGCTTCTCTTCTTCTTTTTCTCAAGTGAAGCCTTGGTATTTATAGACTGAATTTCATGGTTTTGTGGGCTCAAATGAGAGAGACCCAAGTTCAAAAAAATTTATTATATTTTATTTATTTTTTATTATTTTATTTATTTATTTTTGTAAAAAATTATTTATTTATTTATTTATTTTTTCGTTTTTTCTTTTCGTTTTTTTTTTTTTTTCGTTTTTTTTTTTATTTCGGATCTTATTCTGATTGACATGATGAAATGCAATATGAAATACTAAATGAATGCATGAATGAGGAGGGCAAATTTTGGGGTGTTACAGCTACCCCTATTCAATCATCAGCTAAATTGAGTAGGATGAAAGCGAACAGCTTATCAGACAAACGGGGTGAGCTGTGATTGAATACCAAAGACAGACCGAAAATTTGCGCTCCGAGAACACCATAAAAAACGCGGAAATACACCGTGCTGTTTATTTTTCTTCCGATCCTCTGGCTTAATCTGGAGTTTCGATCCTCTGGCTGAACCTATACTCAATTTAGTCCTCTGGTTGGATATTAATTTTGATCCTCGGGCTGGATACGATTTTGATCTTCTGGCTAGATCTTCTTCGATCTTCTGGCTAGATCTCCTCTGTTTCGATTCTCTGGCTGAATCTATTTCCTTTGATTCTCTGGCTGAATCTACTTCGATCTTCTGGCTAGATCTGAATTGTTGCGATTTTCGATCTTCTGGATAGATCTTCTTTGTTTCGATTCTCTGGCTGAATCTACTTCGATCTTCTGGCTAGATCTGGATTGTTTTGATGATAAATTCCCGTCATTAGGATCCCGCATCTGAGGCATGCGCTGGTTGACCCTCTTTTGAAATCTACACCCAACCTTCATATTAGATATGCAGCTTCGAGAATATTCCACTTTTGGGCTTCGTACATATTCTTCGGGCTAGAACATGTTGTAACGACTCCTCAATTAGACTTGGGCTTGCTGGGGAAATAAAGCTTGTAGGCGACTTCACTGGGGAATCTTCAAATTGAGCCTTAGGTTGGCTTACTGGAACACGATTCTCAGGCTGAATCTTCGAAATGACCCTCAAGCTGGATCACTGGAACACGATTCTCAGGCTGAATCTTTGAAATGAACCTCAGGCTGGATCACTGGAACACGATTCTCAGGCTGAATCTTCGAAATGGACCCTCAGGCTGGATCACTGGAACACGATTCTCAGGCTGAATCTTCGAAATGGACCCTCAGGCTGGACCACTGGAACACGATTCTTAGGCTGAATCTTCGAAATGACCCTCAGGCTGGATCACTGGAACACGATTCTCAGGCTGAATCTTCAAAACGACCCTCAGGCTGGATCACTGGAAAACGATTCTCAGGCTGAATCTTCAAAACGACCCTCAGGCTGGATCACTCACGCTTGATCCTCTGGCTGGATCTCATGACCTTGGTTGTAAAGTAATTCTTCAGTCTGCTTGGAAGAACCTGTTTATCAGCTTATGTGTATGCTTGATATGATATGCATGCAAATGCAAATGTTATGCATGGTGTAAAAAGAAATCTGCTTGGGGAAGCAAACTCCGGTAGGGAACAGATCGCTGTATCAATCCTTGAACGCTCTGTGGGGAATGATCCGTCTGCCGGGACCAATGAGCCACCAAAAATAAATCGGCCTTTTGAAAAGTTGAACTTGTAGGGGGAGTATCAACTATGGAAACTTTGTTCGGCGAGGCTCTGTGAGGAGAGTCTGTGGGGAAAACACTTCCTGGGGAAATGTCGTAGGAAACGGCCTTTGCTGGGGATATGAACTTGCTAATCGCCCTCAAGTTGGGGATTAACAAATCTGTTAAAAATAATCTGCTGGGGAATGAGATGAACACTGGGAACGCCACCCTCTCATCTGTTGGTTATGCAACCACTCCGCTGTTGCTAGGAAGATACAGTCTGACACTGTCAACTCCACTGGGGATATATAGTCTGGATACTGTCAACTCTACTAGGGATAGACAGTCTGGATACTGTCAACTCTGTTGGGGAACATGCTCTGCTGAGGAGAGACTTTGTCAACCGCTTGGGGATGAGGATTCATGACTTGGCATCCGGTTCCTGTGACCTGTAACCAAAAATACACGTATGCCTCGGGGGAATTACTCGGTTTGAATTCACCGTTCTGGATTAAGCACATTCAAAGCAATTTTAAATGTTTTCCTGTGCAAATCATCTGTAAAAGCCACCATTATGTTCATATGCAATATGTTTTATCAAAAATTCGGACATTTTTGCAAACAAACTGATAAATGAAAAATAAAGAGGCTCTTTAACTGAATTATTCGACTCTTAATGGGGAGAAAATTTATGCCAGGAATAGGCGAGGGTATCAGGAAGCTGATCCCTGAAAAGAGGTGATCGCTATAAAAAAGAGAACTATCCTAATGGCAATGTGGAAACGGGGTCCCACTGAGTTTCGACTCTGCTATGGTTCGTATGTCCTCAAGACGCTCTGCTCATCTTGCTTTCTGAAGTGGATGGTTAGTTGATCTTTAACCTTTGAAGATTGCCGGATTGAATGAAACGGTGATATAACACTGATGAACTCAGATCACAGTCATTCGCTTATTCCCTAACTTTTGCCTGGATCGCCCCCTTTTTCGGGTTTTCAATCCACCGGGATACCCATTTTTGCCTTAGCCGCCCTTTTGGGTTTTCGACTCACCGGGTGTACTCTTTTTTTATATCCCTAATTTTTGCCCGAACCTCTTTATTCTTTTTTTTTGGTTCGTCGGGATGCCCTTTTTTTGCCTGGACTATTCTTTTTATCGTCCAGCGGGTCTATTTTATGCGAAGTATTTTTTAACTGCGTCTGAGTTGACAGGGGACGGGAATCCTTCGCCCTCCATGGTTGTTAGCGTCAAAGCTCCGCCATAGAAAATCCTTTTAACCACGTACGGACCCTCATAGTTCGGTGTCCATTTGCCCCTGTGATCTGTGTTGGGAGGAAGAAATCTTTTGAGTACCAATTCACCGACTCGATACTCCCGAGAGCGCACTTTCTGACCAAATGCTTTCTTCATTCGTCTCTGACCGAGATACGTCAATTCTGGGTACGTAGTTCCAGCATAGCACCATTTCCCGTTGGTTTGATTGATGACCAAAGTTGAGTCCCCGTATACATCCAGGGATTTAATCTGTATTTTGACGGCTTCCTCAAGTCTTAGGATACAAGCTTCGTATTCGGCTTCATTGTTGGTGCAGGGAAAAGTTATTCTGGCACCAAATGGCATATGAACCCCCTTCCGGTGTGATCAACACTATACCAACTCCGCGACCATTGACGTGGACCGCCCCATCAAACATCATAACCCATTTGGATTCAGGGTCAGGCCCCTCCTCCGGGAGTGGTTCCTCTCAATCTTTCGATTTGAGAAACATGATGTCCTCATCAGGAAAGTCAAACCTCATAGGTTGGTAATCATCAATCGGTTGCTCTGCAAGATAGTCTGACAAGACACTTCCCTTGATGGCTTTTTGTGAAGTGTATTGGATGTCATACTCTGTCAGTATCATTTGTCACCTAGTAACTTTTCCGGTAAGTGCTGGCTTTTCAAAAATATACTTGACTGAATCCATTTTTGATATCAATAGAGTCGTGTGAGTCAACATATACTGTCTTAGTCGGCGAGCAGCCCATGCCAAAGCGCGGCAAGTTTTCTCGAGCAATGAGTATCTTTGTTCACAGTCGGTAAACTTTTGCTAAGGTAGTATATTGCATGCTCTTTTCGACCTGACTCGTCATGCTGACCGAGCACACAACCCATTGAATTTTCTAACACAGTCAAGTACATGATTAATGGTCTTTCCTCTCGGCCTGTAGCCTGGCCCCGATATTGATCTCTTTCTTGTCGTCTTCGGTACCAACGTTGATGGTCTCAACCACCTCCTGATAAGGTGTAATAGCTCGGTCTTCCTGTTTCAACAATCTGGCTAACCCTTCAGGCAATTCACAATCTTCCTCAGCCCCTTCTTCGGCTTGATAGATAGGATTGTCGAAGTCATACTTGGCCATAGCAGTGTCGTTAGCAGTGAGATCCGGGTGGTCGGCTCTGCATGATGGAGGATCATGCTTTACCTTAGAATGAGAGATTTTTTTTTTTGAAAGAAAGGAAAAACGAAAAAAGAAACATTGCCATTTTTTTGGTAAAAAGTAAAAAAAACTGAAAGAAAGAGAACACAATTGTTTGCAAAAGCCGTCCTTTATTGATGATAAAAATAATTGCGAAATGTAAGTAAATGGATGGCCCTACAAATGAGTCGTTACACCTTGGGCAAAGTGTAAGACTTTATTATGCATGTAATAAAGGAAAACAATAAGAATCACTCTTTCAGTAGAATAACCCGAACGGTTTTTCGGACGACCAATTGTCGAGCTTTTCTCCCGGGACACACGGGCGAATCCAGCTATCTAAGTCACAGTCGCTGTCAGCCTTGTCTTCATCTGCAGCATTGACGATGTGGGGAGAAACCAAACCCCCGCTGGAGAGAATACCGGTTTCATTCTTCTGAGATCCCGGAGCATACCCCGATCCAAAATTGTCTTCTTTGATGACTGGCTCCACAAATTTGCCCCAGCCTTGGGCATTACCAGCGTTACCCACTTCGACAGCATTAATCCCCTGCCCGCCGTGAGCCAGCATCGGGTTCTGGATAACATTATGAAGGAGAATTGCGACCCAAAGCGCAGCGGAAATTAAAATTTTCTCCTTTAGAGATCCTTACGAATGGTCATGATCAGTGATAGAGTATTTACCTCTTGTGACGGTTGAAACCTTTGGTGCAGATCTCTTGTGACGATCAAAACCCTTTGATGCAGATCCACGAAACGATCACGAACGTTGAACGATGACAACGTCTCTACTCAGTCCACACGAAAGGTTTCCTTCAATCTCAGTGCTAGCTGGTACGAATGAAGGCTTTGAGTGAGAGAGAGAGAGAGAGAGTGAAAACGAAAAGAATGCAACCGCAAATTTTTGCTTCTGCACAAGGGTTCTATTTATAGAACCACTTGTGTGGGCTTCAAGCTAAAAGCCCACTTAAGTGTATTTTGGCCCATATCTTATAATATGCCCAAAATCACTTAAGCTCATGGTACCTTACCATATTTCGTATTCTACTCAAGTACATCGTACCTTACGATGCTCTATAACTCACTTAAGGGCACCGTACCTTACGGTATTCCTTAGTTACTCTATCTCTTATCAATCCGTCCTTTGTGTGTGACCCTGTAGGTTTTCGTGACGTTGGCAATTATATTAAATCACGCATTTAACATAATAAACAGTGAGCGGTATCTAGCAACACATCACTGCTACCCAAGACACGAAAATGTCAAGTGATCTGACAAAACCTTCTGTGATAATAATTATGTGTATAATTACCCTTTTGCCCTTATGTCTATATTGAACACAAGGCATAGACCGTGTCATCCTTGTCCAGTTCAATATTAGGCCCATAGACATTTATCCTGTTATGCAGGATGGGCAAATTCCATCTAGGTCACTCATGTCCCTCAGCATGCTTTGTGGAGTACCCATCAACTGTCTTTATGGTTATCCAGTTACGGACAACGTTGGATCAGCAATAAAGCACTCGACTCTACATCTAGGATCCATAGTGGTTTCAGGTCGAAGAGTGGAATACACTATTATCACCATGAGAATAACTTATGACACTTTGCATAACGTTCTATATAGTATTCTCATAGCGGGTCAATCCGGTATAAATATTACTCTTAATATTCATACCTATGTTTAAGACTTGATAACTCTTTATCCATGATCCATGAGATGTGATCATCAGTCTACAAACATAATAGTCTTAATGCTTTAATGTTATCCCACTTCACACTAAAGCTCGACTACGGATACTTTAGGAATAATGTCCTTATGTTTAATGTGTTCTCATGATTAAGTCACACTTAATACATTAAATAGACTATCTATTCCAGGGACTTTATTAATCAACCATAATAAAGAGAATGCCTTTTATTATTCGATATAAGTACCAAAATGTATTGGCCTCTAGGGCTTACACCAACAATCTCCCACTAGCACTAGAGCCAATCTGGCATACCCCGTATGCCCATTGATCTAGTATGGCCATCATGCTTCTGCTGCGCAAGAGGCTTTGTCAGTGGGTCAACTATATTGTCAAGTGTAGGTACTCTACATATTCTCACACAACGTCTAAGTATGTGTTTGGATCGTCGGTGAGATCTAGGCTCCTTAGCTTGTGCGATAGCACCATTGTTATCATAATAGAGACCAATGGGATCCACAATGCTAGGGACTATGCCAAGTTCACTAATGAACTTTTTGATCCAAACAACTTCCTTTGCTGCACTTGAGGCAGCAATATACTCGGCCTCGGTTGTAGATTCAGCAACTGTATCTTGCTTTGAACTTTTCAAGCTCACAGCGCCACCATTTCAGCAAAACACATAACCATTGAAATCATTCATATTAAAGCGTCTCAGCACCTTGTCTATGTACTCTGACTTAGGCCAAGCATTTTATGATCTATCTCTATAGATTCTGATTCCTAATATATAGGCTGCTTCACCTAGGTCCTTCATAGATAAGCATTTCCCCAACCAAGACTTTACTTGTTGCAGGGCAGGGATATCGTTTCCAATGAGTAATATGTCATCTACATATAATACCAGGAATACGATCATGCTCCCACTAACCTTCTTGTAGACACAAGGCTCATCTTCGTTCTTGATGAATCCATACAGTTTTACTGTTTCATCAAGGTGAAGATTCCATGAGTAGGTCACAGGCTCATCTGTATCCATGAGTAATACATCACCTTGATCAGATATCCATATATCTCAGGTAGGTGACGTATCCTGCCTGACCTACGCTGGTCTTGTTCTACTTGAGCAGGTTGCTCTTACACAACCACTTGTGTTTCCTGCTCTAATTCCTCCATAGGTGTATCGATAATTTGTGATTCTTGAATTTCTTCAAGTTCTACTTTCCTCCCACTGATTCCTTTGGAAATAAAATCCCTCTCTAGGAAAACTCAGGTTCGAGCGACAAACATTTTTCCCTCAGAAGGATTGTAGAAATAATATCCTCTTGTTTCTTTAGGATACCCCACAAATAAGCATTTGTCAAATTTGGGCTCAAGCTTAGTTGAAACTTGTCATTTCACATAAACCTCGCAACCCCAAATCTTCATGTAAGACATATGTGGTTTCTTACCACTCCATATCTCATATGGTGTCTTCTCAACCTTTTTGGATGGAACACGGTTAAGTGTGTAAGCTGCTGTCAATAGTGCATGTCCCCAAAAGGAGTTTGGAAGATCGGCGTGACTCATCATGGATCAGACCATGTCTAACAGGGTTCGATTTCTTCTATCAGATACACCATTCCATTGTGGTGTTCCAGGAGGAGTAAGTTGGGATAGGATCCCACACTCTTTCAGATGGTCATCAAACTTTAGGCTTAAATACTCACCGCCTCGATCTGATCGAAGAGTTTTAATATTCTTACCTAGTTGGTTTTTGTACTTCATTCTTGAATTCCTTGAACTTTTCAAAGGACTTTGATTTGTGTTTCATTAAATACACACAACCGTATCTACTGAAATCATCGATAAATGAAGTACTGAAAACCTCCTCTGGCTGGAATGTTCAGTGGTCCACATACATCAGTATGTATGAGGGCCAAAAGATCATTAGCTCTTTCACCTTTTCCTGTGAATGGAGATTTTGTCATCTTCCAAGTACTTTGGGCAGTTTCTCTTCCAGTGTCCGGTCTTACCGCAATGGAAGCAGGTGCCTGCCTTTGTTATGCCTCCACTAGGCCTCAAAGCAGTAACAGTGGGTCTGGGTTTGGCAACTTCCTTGCCTTTCCCTTTATCACCCTGCTTGGTGGGCCTTTTGTTCTGTCTCTTTCCATTTCCGATCATCAGAATGGACTTCCCTTTTGACTTCAGATTCTGCTCGGCAGTTCTTAACATGGCGAGCAGTTCAGGAAGAGATTTGTCCATATCAATCATATTGAAATTTAGGACAAATTGACTGAAACTATCTGGCAACGATTGCAAGACCAAATCAGTCGCAAGTTTCTTTTCGAGGGGAAAACTCAACCTTTCAAGCTTTTCCATATACCCAATCATCTTGAGCACATGGGGACATATAGGGGCTCCCTCAGCTAACTTGCCTTAAAAAAGGGTTTTTGAAACTTCAAACCTCTCATGCCTTGCTTGCTCTTGATAGAGCATCTTCATGTGTTCGATCATATCGAACGCTGTCATGTTCTCATGTTGCTTTTGCAACTCTGAGTTCATGACATCCAGCATGAGACAAGCAGTTTCATTGGCATCATCGACATGCTTCTTATAAGCATCTCTTTCTGCCTTAGGTGCAGAACTAGGAAGTTCCTCTTCAGGAACAGGTGTCTCCAAGACATACAGCTTTCTATTATGTTTGAGGACAATCCTCAGGTTTCGGTGTCAATCCAGAAAATTTGTCCCAGACAATTTTTCCTTACCAAGGATTGATCTCAAGATGTTGTTAGAGGTGTTTGCTGTCATGGTTATCTACATAAGGATTAAGAAAATATAAGTATCATTGACATATTTAATTAGGCCTTTAATCAAATATGCTCCCACTATTTTACTCAAAACAAATGACCCTCATCATTTGATTCGGAAAATCCCGTTGGAAGATTTTCTAGTGGGTCGAGATCCATATTTCACTTCGTTCTAAGTCCGCGTAGGCGGATTACACAAAACTAGGTTATTTAGGTAGGAACTCCTTCCAATTGTATCTCATACAACTCTCGAAAATTTCAATTGGGTGAATAACTCCTTATTCCAATCCATCATATGGATTATTCCCAACTCTTGCTTCTAAACATATATAATAAAATTATAATTAAGTTTGACTCATCGTTTTAGCATTTGGATATTACAATTATCCCATCGCACCTTGACTAATACAAAACATGCACCTCGCGTAGGCGAAACCTACATATCCGATACCAGTCTTGATGAGTGCTAAAACTTGGAAAGCAAACACATATAATATTATTATAATTTGTTTAGTTAAGTTTGACCCATTGTTTTAACAGTTGGATATTACAATTATCCCATCGCACCTTACTAATATATAGATCATGCACCTCGCGTAGGCGAAACCTACATTATCCGTTACTAGTCTTGATGAGTGTTAAAACTTGGAAAGCATAAACTTAATATTTAATTTTGAGGGAATTGCAATTGTACTGATCTCACCGGCTTGTTTATCATATAAATCGTCTCTCACATGCATCAACATACATTCACATACATTCACATGCATCAACATACATACACAATGAAACAGTTATGGCCCCTAGCGCAATTGTTCTCCCAAGCCAATGAGAGAACCTAAGCTAACCTAATAACGATCTAAGCTTCTCCAAGCAAGATCTTCAAGGTTGTCCTCCTTTGATCTTCAAGGTTGTCCTCCTTTGATATTGAAATCTTCTCTTTCTTCATAACATTGTCTTCTTCTCTTTCTTCATAACATTACATTCCAGAAGAAACTCGTTTTACATACGAGGGATTGAGATGAGAAAAGAAGTTACATTAAGAGATCAAAAGGAGAGGCACGACACGCAGGTCGTATTTAAAAACCCAAAACAAAATAAAGGACAACTAAGGCCATAACTGATCACCACAAGGCAATAATAATAAACACATTGTTATTATTAAATTTTAATTCCTTTAATTAATTAAAACCAAATTAAATTTTGGCGACCGATCACACTACGCAGAGTTTGCATCCACACAACTCTTGCGCAGGCACAAAACAGAGACCCCAAAATTTTTGACTCTGTGAGTGTGACGACCGTCACAGGCGTGTGACGACCGTCACAGGCCATGTGAGTGTGACAAGCGTCACAGGACACGTTACGACCGTCACAGGTCAAAACCAAAAAAACGCCTAGAATTCTGTGAGTGTGACGACCGTCACAGGGCATGTGACGACCGTCACGTCCTTGTTACGACCGTCATGGGCGTGTTACGACCGTCACACATCCAGTTTGTTACGCTTGTTACGCTCGTCACACGAGCTTCACGCGGCCAAAATAACAGACTTTGAAACAGTCAACACGCTCGTCACACGAGCTTCACGCAGCCAAAATAACAAACTTTGAAACAGTCAACAGACGTGTTCCAAAAGCCCTAAATTCACAACTCTTTGACGGCACAACCCTTGCGCCGTCGCCAACCCTAATGCGCCAATTTCAGACCGTCAAACACACCTCGATTGTTGATTCAGTATGATTGATCAACAGGTCATTGCTTCACCATACTAATGTCGGATTCCGAAGCAAATGACCATTGATCGCTCAAAGGAAAACAATCATTTAGTGTTCGAATGAATGAAACAGAAACAGTATATCACATATACCGTACTTTGCATTAGGATTACTTATATCATATATAAGTTGATCGGTCTCAATTGCGTAACCTATGGACGATCGATGTATCGCTGCTTCACCATACTAATATCGGATTCCGAAGCATAGTCAACATCAATCATCCAACTCGTACGCTCATGATGCCAAATTTAATTACCCTTTTAATTAATCGATTCATTCTGTCTTTTAATCATATTAATACAGAAATTAAACAGCTATCCGATTCATGGTTTCGTAAGTGGCTCTGATACCACTGAAGGAGAATTGCGACCCAAAGCGCAGCGGAAATTAAAATTTTCTCCTTTAGAGATCCTTACGAATGGTCATGATCAATGATAGAGTATTTACCTCTTGTGACGGTTGAAACCTTTGGTGCAGATCTCTTGTGACGATCAAAACCCTTTGATGCAGATCCACGAAACGATCACGAACGTTGAACGATGACAACGTCTCTACTCAGTCCACACGAACGGTTTCCTTCAATCTCAGTGCTAGCTGGTACGAATGAAGGCTTTGAGTGAGAGAGAGAGAGAGAGAGAGTGAAAACGAAAAGAATGCAACCGCAAATTTTTGCTTCTGCACAAGGGTTCTATTTATAGAACCACTTGTGTGGGCTTCAAGCTAAAAGCCCACTTAAGTGTATTTTGGCCCATATCTTATAATATGCCCAAAATCACTTAAGCTCATGGTACCTTACCATATTTCGTATTCTACTCAAGTACATCGTACCTTACGATGCTCTATAACTCACTTAAGGGCACCGTACCTTACGGTATTCCTTAGTTACTCTATCTCTTATCAATCCGTCCTTTGTGTGTGACCCTGTAGGTTTTCGTGACGTTGGCAATTATATTAAATCACGCATTTAACATAATAAACAGTGAGCGGTATCTAGCAACACATCACTGCTACCCAAGACACGAAAATGTCAAGTGATCTGACAAAACCTTCTGTGATAATAATTATGTGTATAATTACCCTTTTGCCCTTATGTCTATATTGAACACAAGGCATAGACCGTGTCATCCTTGTCCAGTTCAATATTGGGCCCATAGACATTTATCCTGTTATGCAGGATGGGCAAATTCCATCTAGGTCACTCATGTCCCTCAGCATGCTTTGTGGAGCACCCATCAACTGTCTTTATGGTTATCCAGTTACGGACAATGTTGGATCAGCAATAAAGCACTCGACTCTACATCTAGGATCCATAGTGGTTTCAGGTCGAAGAGTGGAATACACTATTATCACCATGAGAATAACTTATGACACTTTGCATAACGTTCTATATAGTATTCTCATAGCGGGTCAATCCGGTATAAATATTACTCTTAATATTCATACCTATGTTTAAGACTTGATAACTCTTTATCCATGATCCATGAGATGTGATCATCAGTCTACAAACATAATAGTCTTAATGCTTTAATGTTATCCCACTTCACACTAAAGCTCGACTACGGATACTTTAGGAATAATGTCCTTATGTTTAATGTGTTCTCATGATTAAGTCACACTTAATACATTAAACGGACTATCTATTCCAGGGACTTTATTAATCAACCATAATAAAGAGAATGCCTTTTATTATTTGATATAAGTACCAAAATGTATTGGCCTCTAGGGCTTACACCAACACATTAGGCACCGGAGCAAAATTGATAGCCTGGGCATCTCTCAAATCTTGTACCTTTAACTGGAGAGCCTTGCAATTATCTGTATTATGGCCAGGTGCGTTGGAGTGAAAAGCACATCTGGCGTTGACATCATAACCTCTAGGAAAATTATTGGGATCGATTGGTGGGGCCAGAGTTCTCAGGGTAACCAGATTCATGTCAATCAGCTTGGGAAGTAATATTGAATAAGGCATTGGGATTGGCTCGATGACCCGGTCCGTTTGCCTTGGACGTTGTTGATAATGTCTCTGCTGACCCGGATTACCTCCTTGTTGTTGATTGTTGTACCTGGGTTGTTGTTGCGGATGATATTGCGGTTGAGGAACAGGTGTTGGAATGGTGACTGCGGCCACTTGATCTTGATAATAATTAGGGCGTCCTCTACCCCTGCCTTTGCCGGCATACACAACGCTTGTCTCGCCTTCTTTTCTTCGCTGATCGTTACCAGCAAACGGTCTCTTGGGACCTGATGAGTTGGAAGCACTATTGTCTTGAATTCGGCCCATCTTCAACAGACTCTCGATTCTTTCTCCAGCAATTACTATCTCTGCAAAGCTGATTGACGGGAAAGCAGCCAATCTCTCAATATAATTGCCTTGAAGAGTGTTCATGAACATGTCCGCCATCTCCCTTTCAGACATAGGGGGTTGGACGAACGCAGGAATCTGTCTCCAGCGCTGAGCATACTCTCAAAAGGTTTCCTTGGCAGTCTGAGACATACCTTGCAACAAGGTCCGATTTGGAGCCATGTCCAAGTTGTATTGATATTGCTTGACAAAAGCCTCTGCCAAGTCTTTCCAGCTCTTGATGGTAGTACGAGACAAATGAGAATACCATTCACGAGAAGCTCCAGTTAGACTGTCTTCAAAATAGTACATCCACAGCTTTTCATCTTCCGTGTGAGCTCCCAACCTTCCCAGATAAGATTGGAGATGAGTGCGTGGGCAAGAAGCCCCGTTGTATTTCTCAAAAGTAGGGGGTTTGAACTTGTGAGGAATCCTTACTCCCTGAACCAGACCAAGATTTGTGACATCAAAGCCTAAGGAATTTTGAGACTCCAAAGATTTGAGCTTCTCAGCCAGCTCATCCATACGGCGAGTGGTCTCGAGGGCCTCGTCGTGCAAAGAAAATTGATCATACTGACAATCTTCAGTAACGGGGTGCCCGTTAATCCGAATTCCTTGATTCACATTGTATATTCCACCAATACCATTCCCAACATTCCCTGTGTTGCCAACATTACCCGGGTTTCCATCAGCATTTGCGTTACCCGCGTTACTAGTGTTCACAGGGTTATCAGTGTTCCCAGGGTTACCAAGGTTTCCCTCAACATTTGGTATCTCCACCTCAGGCCTCGGTTGCTCAACCAATTCCCTCAGCTTTTCTTGGCCTGCTGCCATACCAGTCATCAATGTCATGAACTGATCCATCCTTTCACGCATATCAGCCAGCTCTTTCTGTACTTGGTCCATCGCTGGTTGTGGACGATTTTCCTTTGTCGGGTACTTGTGGACTCGCTTGGGACCAATAACTGCCTGATATAGGGAACAAACATTAGACACTACGGTGACACCTGCAAAACAGACAAGGGTTAATATGCATGGTATGCGATGCACTGCTTGTTCAGTTTTAAGGCACCCCCGTTTTGAAAGGGAATATCCTGCAAATGAATAAGCATGAGATGTTGGATGCAAATATGCAGATGATGTTATGCAATGCAAAGGCATGTCAATCAGAATTGATGGATCCGCTTGAACATCTGTCAGGTTGCACTGTCTGGAGAGAAATTAAGAGCACACCAAACAAAGGTCATGGGATGGATCATGTTATCCTTAATATCAACCACCCATTTTGGTGGATTATGGTTTACATCTTATCAACACCCGAGTTCCATTGATATTAAGGATACCTGATCGGATTAACCATGAATCAAGGGTTTGTTGCAAGTCACGAGCATGGAGTTTAGGTTAAGAACCACCAAAAGGAGTGTACTAAGGTTTAAACCTGCCAAACATGTTCTACAAAAGGTTCCCATAGTCATAATCCCATCTTTCGGATATTATCAGAGGAACGACTACTCGTATTCCAACAATATTCTCAAGAGAGACTCTTATGAGTGTAGTATCGCGTAACAATCGTATCAAATCTCACACTTGAACGACTTTCGCACTACGTCCTACGAATAGGCCAAGATGGGTTTGGTAAACTAAGGTCCTCGGCTTCTTAGGTCTATATTGGAACAAGTAATGTCTAACCACAACTTACTTATGTGACATTATTGATCTCAACATGACCTCCACCAAGTGAATGGGCTTGCAAGTCAACTCGCTAAGGAATAACTCCACACAAGTCGACAGGACTATGCCATTCTCCTATCCTAAGTGCACTCGAGTTTGGGTATAGAACTCATCTCACAAAGATCACCAAGTAGCCATAGCCAGCCAACAGATAAAGCAAGGATATGTACACAATGCAATAAGGTAAAGCAGGTAAATAAATAACCGTACAAAAGCATGAACACCCAATAAACAAACAAACTACAAAAGCTAGTAGGGACTCGCTTAGGGAAACCGGCTCCCCAGCAGAGTCGCCCGCTGTCGCAACCTGAAAAATACAGTGCGAAAAAAAACAACCGGCGAAAGAAAAAGACAGAAGAGTCGCCACCGTGCGTTATTCATCCCAAAGGAGGGAAAGGAAACGCTCGAAGTAAACCTGAAAAAGGAAAGGACAAGACGGGGTCTCGCAACCAAATCTTGGGTTCGGGAGTCGGTTATGCGAAGGGAAGGTATTAGCACCCCTACGCATCCGTAGTACTCTACGGGATCCACTTTTGTAGTTCTTGTCTAAAGGGTGTGGGTTTATCTTGTGCTGTTTACAAAAAAAAAAGGTTAAATGAAAATGACTCGCGCGGATGTCGCATCCACTACATATGTATCTCATCTGAATATGAGAATCAAAGTCTTCGTAGCTCGGCTGACCTATGGGTTGGGGGATGTATGCTCGCTAAGACATCGCGTCTTATGCCTACGTATCTTATCTGGCCTGAGAATCAGAGCAAAACGTAGTTCGGCTAACTACGGGGTTATGGATTGGGTTTTGGACAAACGACGTCACTACGCAATCTACCGGATGCTCGACCTTTGGAGACTTACTCGCCTTTAGTAGAAGGAGTAAACACGTTGCTTTGGGTTTTAGGAGAA
The DNA here is from genome assembly GCF_024323335.1 of Lathyrus oleraceus. Lineage (NCBI taxonomy): Eukaryota > Viridiplantae > Streptophyta > Magnoliopsida > Fabales > Fabaceae > Lathyrus > Lathyrus oleraceus. The sequence goes on from NC_066584.1 coordinate 450,663,907, forward strand.
GAAAAATCAATAAAGGGTTAGGGTTTGGGATGCTCAAGGGCAAAAAGGCAGTCCTTGACGAAGGAACCGCGCTACCTGCAGGGATATGAATACAAAACACAAAACATGTATCTCAAAGTAAAATGCCACCAAGGGGCTCAAACGTTGCCTCCTATCGAGGTCTTCCAGCTAGGAAAGCAGTAAAATGCGGGAAAAATGTAAAAGTACCACGCGGATAAAGATCCGAAGTAACAGCAATTAGAGGAATGGGAAACCCTGAGATCCTTCCAAGCTAATCCCATCAAAGAAAAGTGAGTCAGTACAGGTAATCGGAATGAACCTCCAGGGGTTATCCCACAAATAAAGTGGGAAACCACGCAAGTTATCCCTGCAAAAGTCATGTGAGCCCTCACAAAAATTCAACAAAAGGGTTAGTGAAACACCATAAGCATTTTTTTCATGATCAACAGTATGGTTTCAAAAACCTCAAACCCTGTGGCATACACTCAAAAATTAAACGGTTAAACATTCAAGGCATTGTTTATACATTCATATACATATTAAACCCATGGGCGAAAAACCTAATGAAATTCATCCATCATACCTCATACATTCAGAGTATTCAACTTCAAAGCAAAAGGTAATGGGAATAAAGGCAAACCTGATTGGAGAGCTTGATTGAAATTGAGTTGCACCCGTGAGGTTTACAAAACAATCTTCAGGGTTTATGTGAGGCAGAGGTGATTCTGTGTAGTTGAGTTCTCTTCGGGGGTTTGGAGGCTGCTCTGAACTCCGTTAGGTCTTCTCTCACTATCTTTTTCCTCAGGGTTTTGTTCCAAGGAAACCTCAGAGTATTTTGTTTTCTTCAAAATCCCCCTTTGTTCTGTGTTCTCTCAAGTGAAGCCTTAGTATTTATAGACTGAATTTCATGGTTTTGTGGGCTCAAATGAGAGAGACCCAAGTCCAAAATTTTTATTATATTTTATTTATTTAATTATTTAATTAATTAATTAATTAATTAATTAATTAATTAATTAATTTTTGTTTTTTTTTTTTGTTTTTTTTTTTGTTTTTTTTTTTTTTGGTTTTTTTTTCTGATTGACATGATGAAATGCAATATGAAATGCTAAATGAATGAATGAATGAGGAGGGCAAATTTTGGGGTGTTACACCATACCAGTCATCAATGTCATGAACTGATCCATCATTTCACGCATATCAGCCAGCTCTTTCTGTACTTGGTCCATCGCTAGTCGTGGACGATTTTCCTTTGTCGGGTATCTGTGAACTCGCTTGAGACCAATAACTGCCTGATACAGGGAACAAACATTAGACACTACGGTGACACCTGCAAAACAGACAAGGGTTAATATGCATGGTATGCGATGCACTGCTCGTTCAGTTTTAAGGCACCCCCGTTTTGAAAGGGAATACCCTGCAAATGAATAAGCATGAGATGTTGGATGCAAATATGCAGATGATGTTATGCAATGCAAAGGCATGTCAATCAGAATTGATGGATCCGCTTGAACATCTGTCAGGTTGCACTGCCTGGAGAGAAATTCACTGAGGAATATAATACAAGATCAAAGCTCTGCTCCAACAAACCGGGTTGGTTGGAGGTTAAGGTTTCCTGAATTTAGCCCGCCCCTCACTGGTAGGTTCTAAGAACAGAAGTTCGTCAGCTTCAGCCCTTAAGTCGCGAATAATACGTTTACCACTGAAGGTTTGGCATTATTACGGGATAAAAGACTTCCACTGACTCCCCTCAACAAGACATCCTAAAGCAAGTTCCCAGTCTCAGGGTCCTCGGATTGATCAGCGAGAATGCGCCCACCAGAGCTAACATAATCACGTCTCGGAGGAGAGGCCTCGACTGAGTTCTCGGGAAATGGTCACCAGAGTCGACGATTTCTAAAGGAACATCATGTCGTTACGGAACATCCGTAGGACATAATATATCCAAAAGAAACCTCGTCTAGGTGTGGTTCTTCACGAACGACTTAACGTAGCAACATGCCACGCAAGCCTCATGATCATCCACTCTAAAACCTGTGTGTACACTCAAGCCTGGGTAATGGGCTTATCTCTCATAGAACATCCCATCCCAACAAACAAACAAACAGATCCAATAGATACAACAGATGCATGCAAGCAGGTAAGCAAATAAATGTACAAAAGCATGAACACCCAATAAACAAGAAATCCCACAAGCTAGGAGGGACTCGCTTAGGGAAGATGGACCAGCAAGAGGTCAACTTCTTAGTCCCCAGCAGAGTCGCCAGCTGGTGCAACCTGAAAAATACAGTGCGCGAAAAAAACAACCGGCGAAAGAAAATGACAGAAGAGTCGCCACCGTGCGTTATTCATCCCAAAGGAGGGAAAGGAAACGCTCGAAGTAAACCTGAAAAAAGGAAAGGACAAGACGGGGTCTCGCAACCAAATCTTGGGTTCGGGAGTCGGTTATGCGAAGGGAAGATATTAGCACCCCTACGCATCCGTAGTACTCTACGGGATCCACTTTTGTAGTTCCTGTCTAAAGGGTGTGAGTTTATCTTGTGTTGTTTACCAAAGAAAAAGGTTAAATGAAAATGACTCGCGCGGATGTCGCATCCACTGCATACGTATCTCATCTGAATATGAGAGTCAGAGTCTTCGTAGCTCGGCTGACCTATGGGTTGGGTAATTGTGCTCGCTAAGACATCGCGTCTTATGCCTACGTATCTCATCTGGAATGAGAATCAGAGCAAGCCGTAGTTCGGCTAACTACGGGGTTATGGATTGGGGTTTGGACGAACGACGTTACTACGCAATCTACCGGATGCTCGACCTTTGGAGACTTACTCACCTGTAGTAGAAGGAGTAAACGTGTGTTTAGGAGAAGAAAAATCAATGAAGGGTTAGGGTTTGGGATGCTCAAGGGCAAAAAGGCAGTCCTCGACGAAGGAACCGCGCTACCTGCAGGGATACGAACACATACAAAACAAACATGTATAAAGTAAATGTGCCAACAAGGGGCTCAGAAGTAAATAAACAAAAGAAAACAAATGCCGCCTATCGAGGTCTTCCAGCTAAGAAAGCGATAAAATGTGGAAAAAGAGGTAAAAGTACCACACGGATAAAGATCCGAAGTAACAACAATTAAAGGAGTAAGAAACCCAGGGATCTCCCAAGCTAATGCCATCAAAGAAAGGTGAGTCAGTACAGGTAATCAGAATGAACCTCCAGGGGTTATCCCACAAATAAAGTGGGAAACCACGCAAGTTATCCCTGCAAAAGTCATGTGAGCCCTCACAAAAACTCAACAAAAGGGTTAGTGAAACACCATAAGCATTTTTTTCATGGATAACAGTATGGTTTCAGAAACCTCAAATCCTGTGGCATACACTCAAAAATTAAAGGGTTAAACATTCAAGGCATAGTTTATACATTCATATACATATTAAACCCATGGGCAAAAAACATAATGAAATTTATCCATCATACCTCATACATTCAGAGTATTCAACTTCAAAGCAAAAAGGAAATGGGAATAAGGGCAAACCTGATTGGAGAGTTTGATTGAAATTGAGTTGCACCCGTGAGGCCCTTCAGGGTTTGGAGGCTGCTCTGAGTTCTCTATCAGGTTTCTCTTCAGGTTTTGTCCAGGGTTTTGTTCCAAGGAAACCTCAAAGTATTTTGCTTCTCTTCTTCTTTTTCTCAAGTGAAGCCTTGGTATTTATAGACTGAATTTCATGGTTTTGTGGGCTCAAATGAGAGAGAGCCAAGTCCAAAATTTTTTATTATATTTTATTTATTTATTTTTTATTTATTTATTTTTTTCGTTTTTTTTTTCGGATCTAATTCTGATTGACATGATGAAATGCAATATGAAATGCTAAATGAATGCATGAATGAGGAGGGCAAATTTTGGGGTGTTACAATACCATATAGTCTGGTATGGAAGTTTCTCTTTGCTACCTTTAGGTAAGAAATCTCCATCTCTTCATATCTGAATTCAATTCAGCTTCTAAAAATGTTGGTCAGAGCACACACCTCAGAGAGTTTTGTGTTAGAAGAACAAGCCTTGGAGAGAGAGTGGAGTCTTCCAGCAGCTTCGTGTTTAAACTCATTCAATAAATCATCCAAAGGAGTAGGATGAATGTTGGTTTGAATAGAGGCCAGATCAGAGTAGAGATAATAGTTCCAATATGGAATTGCGATGACTTCAACATCTGATTCAAACTGTTTGACTATATCATCATACACCTCAAGGGTTGGGTTAGGTTCATATTGAATTTTGATGTCAAAGTAAATATTAATGGTTAGGTCAGAATAATCAAGGGTATAAGGTTTGTTGTTTCTGAGTCTTTCCATGAATACATCAAAATAAGGTACATCAATGGGTTGGTGGGGTGGAGTTTGTCATGTGGATGAGTTTTATTTAAAGGCACGGGCTTCAGGCATGGTTAAGAGGAATGAAGTAGGTGTGGAAAAATCTGAATCAGAGGGATGGATATCTAGTTAGAGTGGTAATAGAAGTGGTGTATGCATTTAAGATTGGTTGTGAAAAGGTTGGAGTGGGTATAGGGAATATGACAGAAATGGATGGGATGGAAATGATGGTTGTTTTAGAGGCACTAGAGGATTTTGGAGGAGGGGTGGTTATAGTTCCAAAAGGAATGTATGATTGAAAAGGTTGATGATAAATAGATAAATTAAACATAATAGAACTTACATAATGGAAAGGAGTCGCAACCATGGGTGTCTTACCATGATTCCCAGAAGAAGCCACTTCATAAGACCTAACAGTCTCAGAATAAACAGGTTCTGCTTTTGGTCTCATTATGTCCTTTAGAATGTTGAGTCCAAAAGTCCTATCAACTTTGGTGGGAGTTCTGACATATTCATAAGGTCCTTGACGTGATGATATAGGCTCCCTTTTCCTTGAAATCGTATACTTTAAAAAATATCACATCCATTGGCTTTGAGTTTGTCGAAATCCACCATTATTTCACACATAACCTTACTCTTTAACTGGAGTATACAAAGTGAGTTCTTGAAGTCCTTTGAGAACTTGTTCTTGTGGTTGCTCTTGAGTTTGTTGAGCATATTATTGAGTAGAAGCCATTGTTGAAGATCAAAGAGGGTTTTAGGCTTTGTAGATAATTTGTCTCAGAGAGTGAAATTTTTAGTTGTGAGAGTAGCGAAATTGTGTGAAGTGAGTGGAGTGAGTTTACATAGAAGTTTTTGTAATCAAGAAAAAATTTAGAATTATGAAAAAATTCTGACAATGGGGTAAAGCATGAAATATTTTACCTAATCCCAAGGTTTATTCACGCAAAGTGTCATATCATCTGATCAGAAACAATTCAGTTTCCTAAGATAACTGTCTTAAAATTCTGCCATTAGTCGAGACTGATTGACATCTCTTAATGAAAAAATTGTCCAATATCCATAAAGAAGATTTGTTTAACCAAACAAACTCTGACTAGATACATCTTAACTTATGAAACCTTCTCACTTAAAAAGTCTCACACGTTCAGAACAGCCAAGAATTCTCATACTCTCATTTTATTATTCTAAGAGATAAAACTTCAGAGAAAAACATCTTTATAATTCTGGACATAAGTCCATTTTTTAAATTTTCAACATGAAAACAAACTTATCTTCATTAAGGGGTTTTGTAAAGATATCAGCGCATTGAGGGTATGTATCAATAAATTTTAGATTTAAAATACACTTCTGAATAAAGTCACGTATAAAGTGATGTTCTATATCTATATGTTTTTCTCTAGAATGAAAAATGGGATTCTTAGATAAATAAATTTCAGAAGTATTATCAGAAAGTGTGGGAATGTTACTCTCATATATCTGAAATATTCTAGCTGACCTTTCATCCAAAGCATCCGAGTGTTGTATCCAGAGGCTGCTATATATTCATCTTCAGCAGTTGAAGGTGGTATTGTTGACTTCCTTTTACTGGACCATGAGATCAGATTATCTCCCAAAAACGGATAGCTTCCAGAAGTGATTTTCCTCTCAAGTTTGTCTCTAGCATATTCAACATCATAATAAACATATAGCTTGTAGGCTTTAGATTTTTTATAGAACAAGCCAAGGTTAATCGTACCTGTCATATATTTGAAGATCCTCTTAACAGTTGTTAAGTGGGATTCTCTAGGATCTAATTGGAAACTAGCACACAAACAAACACTAAACAGAATGTCAGACCTAGAAGAAGTTCAGTATAAGAGAGAAGCAATCATACCTCGGTGTAGCGGTAAATTCATGACCATTGAGTTATTGGTTAACTCAAGGCAGTAAAACAAGAGTCGCCGCCGCGTGTAGCGGTAAATTCATGACCATCATGCTATGGATAAGCTAGATGTCAATAAAACCAGAGTCGCCACCGCGCTTTTATTGTTTCCAAGGGAAAAGGGAAAAGTACGATCAAAAACCAAAATATAAGAAGTTTTCAAATCAAAACTAATAAAATGCCATATATTACATGTAAGGGGATAGGTTACACAGAGGGAAGGTGTTAGCACCTAAAGTGTCCTAGGTACTCCTAGGAAACCCTTTCTTGTGTGCAGATGTGTTTTTGTACAAATGATGTTTGCAATAAATACAATGGGGGATGAGAAAAGAATTCACTAATTATATTTTTGTGTTTGACAAGACCTTCATACTCGTGCCTATGTACCAAAATAAAATGAGGGATCAAAACCTTGTAGTTTGTAGTATCAATTTCAAAGTGAGTGCAGTGCTTTTAACAAAATTTTAGGTTTAACAAAGGCACAAAAGGCCTAAAATGGTTTGAATGCATGTTAGTTCTTTTTGGCTTTTGAAATTTTAAGTCAAGTATAGTTAAGTTTATTTACAAGTTTGATTAAGAAAATAAGTTTTAAAATGCAATGGCATAGGGCCAAAGTTTCTAGTTTGTAATATGGTCTAAGTTTAGAAAACACTAGCAAATAAGATTTTAAATGGAGGGAGTGATTTTGAAATTAAAGAAGTGGGTAAGAGATGAAGAGACTAATCCTAAGCACAAATTTAAAAGTTGAGAGTTGAAAAGATCTAACCAATGGGCTGCAATCCAATAGACAAGAATGTCATATAGAAACCAAAATTTCCCTTGGACTTTAGAATTAAGCAATATCAATACACAAATAGCAAGATGAAGAGCAAGGCATCAAATAAAGATAGCGACATGAAAGGTTAGAAACTCCATGATCTTCTTTAAAATTTCCCACGTATCAAATGGCTTCAAAGATGGCATAAGGCACAAGTTCAAAATAACAGCTTCAATATGATCATGTTGCAGATGAACTCAAATGGATCTTCAAAATTGTATTAGATGAATGTTCACTTCACAAGCACTTGGTTTTATTAAAGTTGGTATTGTACAAGTCCTTTGCATAGGGAGTATTGCCTAAATTCTAAGTCCATTAGTCTCAGATCAAACCAACAGTCCACACAAAATGGTTTTTAGGGTTTTTGTTCTTATTAAGTACATTATGGTCAAAATACCACACAAACAAACAAGCATATATAAGCACAATATATCACAAAATATGGCCTAAGTGGGCAAAGTGAAAATGGCATTAAAGTAAACAAATTGAATGGTATGAATAATGGCGAGTAAAAGCTTGAAATTAAAGTGCATAAAAGTAAATGGCTTGAAATTAAATGTTAGGTGTTAGTTGATTAGAAGTTAGTATTGCTTTTTCATTGTTTTTGTTTAAGTCATTCTTTGGAGAACACTCAACCTACTTATCACAAGCATGGATCCTTGAACCAAGACATCTTCCAAAGGAAGGAAAAAAGGCCAAGTTTCCACACAATACCATGTAGAAGTCACAACTATTTGAGGCCAGGAAATAGAATTTTGGTGTTAATGCATGTTAGAGACAAAGTATAATGAACTATGCTCATGAAACATACCACATATAAAAAAGATATGCAAAATGGTGGACCTAATCTCATCCATACTCATGTTGATTTTGCAATCAACTAGCCTTAGGATATAGAGATATCATAGGTCCATGACATGAATGAATAAAGAAGGGGAATGAGATGAAGAGGGAGGGGGAATGGATTCAATACAAATTGGTCAAAGGAGGAATTTTACCAAATTAAGATCATCCATTCATTTTGCAAGATGGAATATACATTCCATCAATCCTCGAAATCCAATGATCTTAACCTAACAATGCCAAATCAACCTTAACCAAGGCCCAACAATACAAGTCAAACTCAACAAGTCAATTAAAATGTATCTACATAATTTATTTGGCATTAAAACCATTAAAAATAATCAAAATATACATTAAATTAAATAATGGTTGGTCAATTTCCTAAAACCTCATCAAGACACCAAAGAAATGGCCATGAGATTTATCATAGGTCAAAGAAGGTCAAAGGACCTTGGAGAAAAAATTTCATAATTTTTGGAAACTTAAAAGTATTTTTAAACAATTAAAAATATCCATAAAATCAATTAAATCATGAAAAATATTAATAATGATCCAAAAAATAATTTTAATTCAGAAAATGATAGAGGATTTTATTTTAATTTTTTTGGTGAAACTCTTATATTTTTTGGATTAATATTAAAATTAATATAAATTAATTAAAATAACACAATTAAAATGAAAATCAAATAATCAGAAAAAAATGTGGACCACTTGATCTCCCTCATTAATTGAGGTGGTAGATCAAGTGCCCACAAGTGCGCGTTCTATGGTGGACTTGCGTCAGCGCGCCACAAAATAAGTAATCAAAACCAACACTCTTGATTAAAACAATTTGAATAGATCATGTGGCTCTGAACCTTGCCAACTCACCACCGGAGCAAATCTCTGGTCACCTTCTCAGGCGAGCCTCGCCGGACTGGTCCAATCATAACCATCACTAAAATAAAAAAGGACATGATATTCAAGTAAAACTGGCACTGATCACGAATCTGGCCTCAATTCATCCTAACTTCAAATATATTTAGAGATACATGGAATTGAAATTTGAGGTACATGATTTGAGTTACTTTGATTTGACCTCCAAGCAACTCAATCTCCATGCCTACATTGGTAGGACTTAAGACAACTAAGGAACCAAGAGAATTATGGAGAATTGAGTGAGAATCAAAAAGATGAAAATTTCTGGAAAATACCTTCAATGAAGGTTAGAACTCACTTGCTTTTGCTTTAATTCGTGCTTGATCTCACTCAAGAAGCTGCAGAAGTAGATTAGAATCAACCAAAGGCTTTGGATCCCTCGAGTTTTGAATCTCAAAATTGTGAGATTGAAACTTAATTTTCAAAGAAAATTCTCAGGATTATTCTTTCAAATAGAAGGGTTTGGGGTCTTGGAGAAAGGGTGGCGTGGAGGGATCCTCATTTCTGAACCTAGAGGCTTCTATTTATAGCTGAATCACATGTTATTTGCACCTTCAAATTGAATTTCCAAGTTTGGCAATGAATGATGCATGCTTGCATGGGCGTTACATGCCCATGAAGTCACTCCTTTAGGTCCATAATCAAATGTGAATGAGTCTGAAATCAAATTAGAATGCAAGGCAATTCTACACAGCTGTTTGATGTTTTGATTTTGCCAAATGATGATGCCATGTTCAAGACATGCGCAGACCATTCAAATCTTGTCCAAAATGGATGAAATTAGACTTTTTGGAAAGGTAAGATGAAGAGGAACAACTCTTATGTTTATCACTTTTCCATTTGAATCATGTATCATGGTGAATTTTGAGGTGGAAATTTGGAAATTTTAACATATCAAAAAAAATTCTAAGTGTCAAGTCATATGTTCACTCATTCCACCTTGGCTAATTTTTATGTGGGTTTCAAATGAGAAAATTTCCTTCGTTAAAGTTTTATATTTTTGAAATTAATTAAAAATGTTTACACATTTGACATCATTTGGATTTGATATGCAGGAGTTATGCATTTTTGAAGTTGAGGAAAATTACTTGTTCAATGGTATTGGTCCAAAATGACCTATAATCTATCCTCATATCACATGCTCATAAAAGTTGAATTAGCCTTTCCTCCAAACATAAAAGTTGAAGTAGACATCTTAAATTTTGTTTTTCAACTTGTAAACCTTTGATCTCATAAAAACTGAGCAAGTTATGGTTTTGGGAAGTTGACCTCCATATTAGGGTTTAGACAAAATGACCTATAATCTTTCAACATAAAAAATAAATTTCCATGCAAAACTAGCAATAGACCTCAACATGGAAGTTGTTTGAAATGTCATTTAGATTAAATTTTCTCTTCGAATCATTTTCATATGATAAAAAGTGTAGGAGATAGGATCTATGGGACCCCAGTTTTCATCAGATGAAATCCTCTGGTCAACCACCATCAACCAACTTGCTAGCTTGTAATTCTCTTGACTTTTGGGACTAATGGGAGATAATATATGTATAAGATGATGAAATTTGAAGTATCCCTTGAAGTATTTGATCAAATGTTGAAGAAGCTTGGTGAAGAAGTTACACAAGATACCTATATGAACTAGGGTTTCCATATGAACTATGTTAAAGATCATAGGGACTCATATATGATGCCTAGAGCCATTTTGGATCATTTATTGATTGAGCTCTTAGAAATGATGGTCTTAAACCCTAGATATGAGCTTGATAGTGTAGCGGGAAATTCATGATCATTAAGCTATTGACAAGCTAAAGCTCAATTAACAAGAGTCGCCACCGCGATTTTATTGTTTCCAAGGGAAAAGGGGGGAAAATGCGAACAAAACCTGTAGCGGTGTATTCGTCGCTATATGATTTATTGATTAAATCAAAAGCAAAGCATACAATGAATCGAGTCGCCACCGCACTTTTATTTATCCAAAGGACTGGCTAAAAAGCGAACAAAAGCCTAAGAAGTTTTACACATAGAAAACTAATTAAAAGATGAGAGAGTCTGGGTAAGGGGTAAATTACGCAATGGGAAGGTGTTAGGCACCCACTACGTCCTAGGTACTCCTAGGGAGCCCTTTTCACACTTGTTGTATAAAATTGTTATTTGTTATGAAATATTTATTGTGCAAACATGATTGGGATGATGAGAAAAGAATATACAATTTTTATTGTTTTTGTGTTCGAACGGATGAACCCGTTGCCTACGTACCTTCCATCAAAGGTAAGGATCAAAACGCCGTAGTTCGGCTAAAAGATTTCCAAAAGTTAGTGGATTCAATTTTAAACACAAGCCCTAAGGTCTTACGTTATCCACGGGAGAAAACTCAACCTTATACAAACAACGAGTCCACCATGTGAGAAAAGCTTCAACTTGCTAGTGAGGGGTTAACCCTATAATAAGCAAGGAAGACTTACAATTCAATCAACTAAGGACAAATAGGTGAGATTAACATCAACCAACTAGGATAAATCAAACCTATGGCTAATGTATGAAAACTTAACAAGAATGGACAAAGCCACAAAACAATTGAATGGGTGAAGTTAACTGATTATGATTATTCACAAAAGGAGGGTCAAAGTATGATTAAGATTGATTCAAAAGAAGTATTATGAAATGGAGTTTGAAACAGTCAAGGACTTGGGGTCCAAGTTTTTAATTTAAAAGCATGAAGATGTTTGCACAATATTTATCTCAAGTTTTAAAAGCAATGTGTGAAAAGGTTTAGGACAAAATGGGATGAATGGATGAAGATGGAGTGTAAAACTTCCTAGAAGGTTCACCTCTTGAAATCATATAGAAGATGATTCAAGCGTGTCCTTTGGAATAGACAATGAGCAATAACAAACAAGCAGAGCAAAGGAAGAAAGTCAACCAAAAGCGGATACCGGATGCCAATTACTGGACTTATACCAATCTCCTAAAACAGAAACTAGATATCAGAGGCCACTCTATGGACTTATACCAATCTCCTCGACAAAGAAATAAAAGGTGGATACCGGATGCCAATCTATCTGGGCTTATACCAATCTCCAACAACAAAGCAAACACTTGGATGTCAGACGCCAATCTATCTGGGCTTACTCTAACCTCCAACATATGATCATAGGAAAACAAATGCCAAATTACACGGACTTACAGTTGCATCCTCACATAAATCAAACAAATGCATCAAGCAAAGAGAAGATGACTGGCCAATGAAATGGTCTTATACTCACTTCCATATCCTAGGAACAATGGCCAATGAATGGTCTTACAATTGTCCTCAATGGGCAATCAACAAAAATATGTCACAAAGACAAATGAAATGATCATGCACTAATGAGCAATTAATGATGATAAATGCACAAATCATACAAGCAAACATGTGCATATGAAGTAAGCAATCAGTCAACCAAAGTCATTCAGCACACTCTATAACCAAACAATGAGGCTCATACAAAGGGTAGGCACTGAAGCCAACTGGAATAGGGTTAATGGTGCTCTTAACCTTGACATTGAGAGCCAAGGTGAAGCAGATGAAAGGATATGAGGGGTGTGCCTCATGCTCTTATCCCTGGTCAGGGAGAGCTTCAAATGATAGAAGGTGTGGGAGTTCAGAAAGTAGGAACTCTCTCCACAGATTATTGACTCGATTGATCTTGGGTTTTTTACTCACTATGCATCAACACATGTGGTGTGAGCAAGGTGAGTGACACACAGAATAGTAGGAGATAGGCTACATATCTCTTTTGTCTACCAATTGCCTCACATGAGGTCTTTACCTGCTTGGGACAAAAGTAAACAAGCACAAACATCACCTTTTAAGGAGGACTTCAGACAGTTGCCTGGCCAAGTAACAGGCCAGGTCTTCCAGACTACATGAAGACAAGAGATTCTACCTCAATGCAAATGCTATCAAGCAAAGCAAAGCAAGTTCTTAAAAGAACTGAGCAACTAATGGTACCTGAAACCAGTCAAACAAAATCAGTATACAACTCAAATTCAAAACCAATATAAGATAAGGATCAACACAATCAGTCAAATGTGCAAAGCACAAAGCTCAAAGAATATGAGCTGAGCATCCTACAAAACAAACAAGTTAGTTCATGATAACCAATCGAAATCAAGTAACTTGCATTAATCTCCTTGAAGCATTTGCTTCTTAACCTGAAAAACCAAACTCAAACATGAGCAACAAGACCACTAGGACAAGCCTAGGGTCAAAAGGAGATAAAAAATCCAAAACAGCAAGTGAAAGATATCCAAAATCAAGTTCAAACAATTAAGGAACAAACCCAAGTGGTTTCACATTCATATCATTCATCATTATCATTTAACAAACAAATTGGGTCAAGGCATGTCAAATAGAACCTCAAAGAAGTCAACAGAAAGACTCCACTCAAATCCAGTCACAAACATTTCAAAAAATTCTCAATTAATTCATGATCAAACATCATCCATAACATGATAAGCATACCAAATTTCAGCTCATTTGGGTGAAAGGAAGTAGGTCAATGAAAATCAGAAAGTCAAAGCAAGTTCAAGCAAACTCATACAAAGCATCAAAACATGCACCAACTTCAGTAAATCATAAAACAGTGACAACACATGATAAATGAATGGGACTAAAATCATGACAAACTTTAAGATGTCTACAATTCACATGTCAAATTTCAAGTCCATCCAATTAAGCATTAGAATTTCACAAATCAAATACAAACATGTGTCACAAAATATCAACAAATGACCAAACAGAGGAGAAAACTCCAATCAAATAGGAAATGCCATCAATAATTAAATACAAATTCACATGTATTCTCAACATCCATAAGTATGTTCATGCAAAAATCCAGACCATTTTGAGTTCAATAAGCATGGTAATTAAAATCATGAAGTTGGACATGAATGGTGTGACACAAATTGTCACACCCCTATTCAAAAAATCATATCTCAACAACCAGCAATGATAAATTCACAAACTCTACACCAAAATCACCATGAACATGTCTAGTTTATTGACAAAAAATTTCAGCCTCATTGGATTATGTATCATCATTTCACAAGCAAATTGGCAAGGCATACACAAAATAGACATACATGAACAAACCCTAGCACATTTAAAAATCTACACGTGCAAAAAATCTGGAAAAATCACCATAATAAACTAGAGATCAAAAGGAGCATTTCACAAAAACTCCCATCAAATTTGGATTAAAAATGAGTGACTTATGAATTTTCTAAGTTTGCCAAACCAAATGAAATAAAATAGAAAAAAGAAAATGATTTAATGAAATATTAAAACTGGCAGTGGCAATTTGGTAAATATTTGGTCCCTTAAGTGAAACGCTGCGTTTCACTTAAGGGTGTGTCGCGTACTGATTGGCTTCATGGCAATGAAACAGTGAAAACATGCACAAAAGAAAAGCCAGCGGATCAAACGTGTTTTCTGGGTTCATGAAATTAGGGTTCCAAGCTACAGTTCATCATCATCTTTCCAGATTTTCAGCAAGAATAAAATGCAACCAAAATCAACAATCGATATACCGTTGCGTTCATCTCATCATGTACATCAACAAACCAACAATCATTAACACTAAATCATGCTGAAATGACAGAATCGAGCAAAGTAAAGTTTAACAACCAAACTTTGAATCCGTATTTCTCTCTTAATACTTAACCATTTTCCACGATTTAAAGTTCAATGCATTCATGGCAAAAGGATCTACAAGAAGCATGTCATGATGAATTCCAAGTCCCTACCACTTGAGATCTTGATTCAAAATGATGTCACAACTCATATGAACTCTTGATGAATGATCATGGTGCCCAAATTCTTCAAGAATGGCCACCATCTATTGCCCAATGACTGATTTGACTGTTTTGACCTAGCTTGCTTCATCTGCAAGTAACATGGTTAGATAACAATATTTTTGTACTTTTGGTTAATAGACAGATGAAAAGCAATGATATACAAATGCAATACATGCTTGGTGATCAAGAACCACACTCACAAGACACCCACCCACTAGGAGGGAAGCAAAGATGCACAAATGATCCTTGAGGCAATGATATGACATGATATGATGCCTTGAAGCCATGAGGGATCTTAGGGACAAAATTGGGGTCTTACAGATTCCCCTATTTAAGGTCATTCTGGCCGGAGAAGTGAAGTTTAGAAATCTTCATCTCGACGCGGTAGAATGGGCTTAAATAACAGTAATGAGACAAATTTTGGTCCCTAAGAGACCTCATGATGTAAATGTATGTATGCAAAAGACACAAACTCTGTGGGGAATATGATTCACACAGAAGAAAAGACGATCCATCGGAGTAATACACTCACCAGGAACAGAGACTCTAACAAGACTCTTATTGGGGATACTAAAAGAAAGAGAATGCGTGAGCAGGACACGACTTCAAGTTGGGGAAAAACAAAATTGACACAGTGTGAACAAGACACGACTCTGATTAGGGTAACAGAAATCAGACTGGAGACCTAACTGGGGAGTGAAGGACTCACACTGGGGAAAAGAAAATTCCAAAGGAAAAAACATCCATTGGAGAGACACAAGCTGACTCTTGGGAAGAAGCAAATAGGAAACTCCACTGAGGAAGCACCAAAGAATTGAGGTGTTACCGGTATAAGGGCAACAAAACTCAGGAAGAATGAATATCTAAGACCGGTATAAGGGTGAGAGATATCAATCAACCAACGTCTGAGAAAGACCTGAAAAAGGTACAAAACTCAGGAAAATCTGACTCCACAAGGGACCAAAGTCATAATAGGGAGTAGAAAGGAAGGAAACCAGAGATACCGAAGTATATAATAGGTGACCGACCAAAGCGTGAATTGGTATATATGCCAAAACACTCATCATCCGAAAGGAGGGCTTGAAAAAGCAAATCGACTTACAGGATAGACATTCGAATCCACAACGGGAAAATGAACCTTACTCAAATGGGGACACAAACCCAAAGAGTGCATGAGATATAATATCCATTACCGGCAGACCGTGGATAAGAATACTCGCATGAGATATATTATCTATTACCGTCAGAACATAGATAACAAACTCGCATGGTAAGAAACACCAGAGATACCAAGGTATATAATAGGTGATCTACCGAAAACGTGGATTGGTATATATGCCAAAACACTCATCATCCAAAACACAAACTGGTTAAAGGATGGATATTCGATTCTTCAAAGAATACGAATCTTGCTCAGCTGGGGAAAATCAACAAAGGATTCCAACTAAAGAGCGCATGAGACACATTATTCATTACCGGCAGACCGTGAATAATATACTCGAAAGGAAAAGACACCAGAGATACCGAAGTATATAATAGGTGACTAACCAAGAAGAGAGACAATCGATACCAAGCATCCGGGTAAACGAAAGACAACTCAAAGGGATAAATTGCAAGCATCCGACAATTATCCAACAACAAAGGATATTCGATTCCACAAAGGGAAATAACGAAACTTACTCGACCAGGGAAACACAAAAGGCTTCGACTGAAGAGTGCATGAGATATATTATTCATTACCGGCAGACCGTGAATAACATACTCGCATGGAAGATTATCCACAACCGGTTACTGGGTTAATAAAGGATAAATCAACCGAAAAAGAAAGGTATCGGGATACCAAACTAGGTATATAATGATGACCAATCAAAGGGAACAACAACATTACCAACACAAGGGTAAATGAAAGGAGACCCGCTGGGGATAAATTGCAAGCATACGGAAATTATCCAACTGTACCACAAGGCACAAACTCCGCTGGGGAGAAACATCAACACTTGGGATTTACAACTACCGAATACGGGGTAGAAGACCACAGACTCAACTGGGGATATAAATCACCACAGGGAGACACCAACTCTGTTAGGGATAAAACCACAACAACAGGGATCCACTTACAATCAGGACGAACCACAAAGGTTATCTCTGTTAGGGAAAAAGAGATAGGACTTACAACTACCGAACACGGGGTAATAGCCATACTCTGGTGGGGATAACCATGAATTAGGGTTTACATCTACCGAATACGGGGTAGAAAACCAAACAAACTTGCCGAAGAATAAAAGGTATATAACCACCAATTCCGCTGAAAGGGCAAAGAAAATAGGACTTACAACTACCGGTATAAGGGTAGAGGCCCAAAAAACTCCGCTGGGGAACAACCCACTGGGAAGCACAAGACAGTTGACAAAACGCCAATTCGGGAATAATCCGAAAAGACAGACTGAATCAACACACGTCCTAATGAGGATGTAACTCAAATAGGAAAATCCATCCCAATATATATGTTGGGAGGAAACGGAAGAAACCGTCATCCACGAGGATATATCTCAGTGGGGAAATGCAGAAGGAAAGACAAAAGACACTTTCTGCTTATGGGGTTGACTCTATATGGAGAGATTTAACACCCGACATCTGCTAGGGGAGATCTATTGGGGATCTGTATCCATAGCAGGAAACGACAACAAGAGATATATGGCGAGAAATTTAACATGAATATCTGAATGTTTATGAATATGCATGAATATGCGTAATTTATGTTTGATGAATGCTGACAAAACAGACATATCTAACTCAAACAGGTCCAGGAATCAAACGCCCGGTGCTATACTTCTAGGGGAGAACCAACTGGAAAGCCAATCTGCGGAGATCTATATGCCATAAAGCATAGATCTGTGGGTATTGCTGGGGAAGCAGAGGATCAGAGATATCAGGAAACACCAAATCTCTGAGTGATGGATCAGCAAACAACCCAACCAGGGTACAGAAAGTCACAACGGGCAAAACAGCCACCAAGACAAATCTGTTGGGGAACAAGAGAAAATCTCGAAGATCCGCAGGGGATCTCAGCATCAACTGAGAAACAAAGAGCTTTGCAACTCCAAATAACTCCGGGGAACAACCCACTGAAGGAGAATAACATCATCCAAGTAGAATCCAACTGCATAAGCAACTCTACTGGGGAAAATTGCTGCTGGAGAAAACTGAGTCTTCAACAATACTTTGCTTGCAACTATGCTGGGGAACAACCCCATCACAAGATCTGAAGAAAGAAGATACTACCAAACCAGGAATATGAACCAAATGTCTTACCTGTTGGAGATCATGCCACCCTTGGGAGAGCACTGAGATATCTTTGAGTATCCTTTCAACCTTGTGAATATTCACTTTGTTTAAAACAGCAAATTTTTGAAAAATTTTGATTTGTTTAAAAACAATGATATTTTATCAATTAAAAACATGCAAAACATTTGTTGAATTGAAACAAATAAGAGTGCAAATAATTGGATAAAAGCTCAAATTCATTTGATGGAACGGTAGCCTGCAAATGGCAAGACTCCATAGATCTGTACAAATTTGAAATCAGTGATATATATTGGAAGAGGGCTACATTGAACATAATGATCCTTTCTCTACCAATTTGAATCTCGATGTATTCGAAGCTTCAGTTTGACGACGAATCGAGAATCTTCTGACGAAATGACAGCTGGTGAAACAGAAAATCTTGTCAGGATGCAATTACTTGCCAAATCCCTAATTTTTGCCTAGATTGCCCCAGAGTGAGGTACTCAATCTAGCGGGATGCAAATATTCCTTTTTTTCAAGTCTCTAATTTTTGCCTGGATTACCCTTGCAGGTTTTTCACCGAGACGCTCATTTTTTCCTAAGCCGCCCTTTTGGGTTTTCAACTTAGCGAGCTATTCTGTTTTTTCATTTGCATGTACTTTTTTTTCTAGGCAAAGTATCTCTTGACTGCATCTGAATTCACAGGACGAGTGAAATCCTCCCCATCCATCGTTGTAAGCATCAATGCTCCGCCTGAAAAGGCTCTCTTAACAACATATGGACCCTCGTAGTTTGGAGTCCACTTGCCCCTGGAATCGGGCGCGAAAGACAAAACTTTCTTGAGCACGAGGTCACCTTCTCGGAACACACGAGGCTTGACCTTCTTATCGAATGCTTTCTTCATTCTTTGCTGATATAACTGACCATGACACATGGCAGTTAACCGCTTCTCTTCAATCAAATTCAATTGGTCATAACAACTCTGAATCCATTCAGCATCAGTCAACTAGGGATTTGAGGGTATAATTTTTCTTTTTTTCTTTTGAAAAAATTTGAAAAAAAAATTCCTGATTTTTGATTTTTTCATCTTTTCTTTTTTTTTTTTTTTTTTTTACATTACATTTGTAATGCCCCAGTTTGACTGTTTAGCTGATTCTCATGATACAGCTGAATGAGCTCCTTTTCGTGCCTAAGAAGGATAGGAAATCTCATCAGGAATCCCCTTTAACATCATCTTCCTTTGCCTCAAATACAAGGAATCCAAGATTGGGAGATGGCGTTGGATCATTATGTTCAATGGGTTTAGTAATCCCTGCATAATGATTCTGAATAATGAAAAGCTTTTGATATTTAAACAAGCAAATCATTTATGCAGATGAAAAATGTTGTTTTATTGTTTTTCAGGGTTTTTTGTGATCACCGATTTCATGCAAAAGCAAAAAGTGAAAACGAATGGAAAAACAAATGTTTAACAATGCATTAATTGAATGAAAACATCATTGCATTAAAATGCTGCCAACAATGTCATCACTTCTCCTTTTGGCATGGGAGAAGGGTTTTGAACAAAGTGAACAAATCACGCTGACTTATGAATGACCGTAGGAACATCCACAGCGATCCAATTGTGGCAGACACCACCAGGAATGATGAAATTGTTCAGGTCCTCTGCATCCTCTTCCAAGATAGCAGCAGCCTCTTCTTCAGGTTGATCGTCATGGATGAATCCTCCACTTGCGAACAAACCTTGCTCCTTAAGTGCCCCAGAACAGTAGCCAATGCCAGCCCGGGATTGGTTAACCAGGAAAAAATTCATCAACAGTACTAAGTCTGGCAAAATCCTCCTCGAGTTCACAATTCTCTTGCTCAGGATGATCCATCAATCTGGCAGAATCGGCTCTGGTATAGTACCGGCGAAGTGCGTCTTCAAAATAAATGAAGATCGCAGGGTCAGACCACAGGACGGGAGACCGGAACAAAACACCCGCTTATGCAAATGATGCATGAAGTGTTTGTGCATATGCTTGTTTTTTATTTCAAAGGAACTCGAGGGTTTTATTTGCAAACTTTGAAATATCAACATTTTAATCATATATGAGAATATCTCATCAGATATATCAGGTGAAAAAAAAATTCGGTTTTTTCCATGTTTGAAATTTTTTGCAAATAAACTCCTTTGAGTTCCTTGAAAATTTTCTTTTTATCTGACGATATGGATGCAGATGAATGCATGAATGCATGAATGCAACAATCACACTCAAGGATCAAGCAAGTCACACCAAACAAAGGTCGTGGGAAAGCTCATTGTATCCCTAATATCAATCATCCATTTTGGTGGATTTAGGTTTTCACCTTATCAACACCCAAGTTCCATTGATATTAACGGTACATGAACCGGCTCTAACATCCTTAATATCAATCATCCATTTTGGCGGATTATGGTTTGCACCTTATCAACGCCCAAGTTCCATTGATATTAACGATATTTGAACGACTCAACCACGAATCACGGGTTTGCTGAGAGTCACGAGCATGGAGTCTCGGTTAAGAACCACCCAAAGGGAGTGTACTAGGGTTTAAACCTGCCAGACATGTTCTACCAGAGGTTCCCATAATCATCGTTCCATCTTTCGAATATTATCGGAGAAACGAATACTCATATTCCAAAAATATTCTCAAGAGAAGCTCTTATGAGTGTAGTATCGCGTAACAATCGCATCAGAACTTACATCTGAACGACCTCCGCACTACGTCCTAAAAATAGGCCAAGATGGGCTTGGTAAACTACGGTCCTTGGCTTCTGCGGCACATGATTGAAAGAATAATGCCTAACCACAAATAACTTGTGTGACATTATTAATCCAACATGACCTCCACCAAGTGAATGGACTCGCAAGTCAACTGGCTAAGGAATACTCCACACCAGTCAACAAGACTATGCCATTCTCCTATCCTAGAGTGCACTCGAGTTCGGGTATAGAACTCATCTCACAGAGATTACCAAAGCAAACAGCAATTGTATATCAAGCAATTCAAACATTACAATCAATACAGTTATCCCAAATGGTACAAAAATATGTCATATAACAAATAACAATATATCACACAACAAGGGTGAAAAGTAGGCAATACCACCAAGGATTATTCAATCCCCAGCAGAGTCGCCACTTTTCTGTAGCGGTGTATTCGTCGCTATATGATTTATTGATTAAATCAAAAGCCAAGCATACAATGAATCGAGTCGCCACCGCACTTTTATTTATCCAAGGGACTGGCTAAAAAGCGAACAAAAGCCTAAGAAGTTTTACACATAGAAAACTAATTAAAAGATGAGAGAGTCTGGGTAAGGGGTAAATTACGCAATTGGAAGGTGTTAGGCACCCACTACGTCCTAGGTACTCCTAGGGAGCCCTTTTCACACTTGTTGTATAAAATTGTTATTTGTTATGAAATATTTATTGTGCAAACATGATTGGGATGATGAGAAAAGAATATACAATTTTTATTGTTTTTGTGTTCGAACGGATGAACCCGTTGCCTACGTACCTTCCATCAAAGGTAAGGATCAAAACGCCGTAGTTCGGCTAAAAGATTTCCAAAAGTTAGTGGATTCAATTTTAAACACAAGCCCTAAGGTCTTACGTTATCCACGGGAGAAAACTCAACCTTATACAAACAACGAGTCCACCATGTGAGAAAAGCTTCAACTTGCTAGTGAGGGGTTAACCCTATAATAAGCAAGGAAGACTTACAATTCAATCAACTAAGGACAAATAGGTGAGATTAACATCAACCAACTAGGATAAATCAAACCTATGGCTAATGTATGAAAACTTAACAAGAATGGACAAAGCCACAAAACAATTGAATGGGTGAAGTTAACTGATTATGATTATTCACAAAAGGAGGGTCAAAGTATGATTAAGATTGATTCAAAAGAAGTATTATGAAATTGAGTTTGAAAAAGTCAAGGACTTGGGGTCCAGGTTTTTAATTTAAAAGCATGAAGATGTTTGCACAATATTTATCTCAAGTTTTAAAAGCAATGTGTGAAAAGGTTTAGGACAAAATGGGATGAATGGATGAAGATGGAGTGTAAAACTTCCTAGAAGGTTCACCTCTTGAAATCATATAGAAGATGATTCAAGCGTGTCCTTTGGAATAGACAATGAGCAATAACAAACAAGCAGAGCAAAGGAAGAAAGTCAACCAAAAGCGGATACCGGATGCCAATTACTGGACTTATACCAATCTCCTAAAACAGAAACTAGATATCAGAGGCCACTTTATGGACTTATACCAATCTCCTCGACAAAGAAATAAAAGGTGGATACCGGATGCCAATCTATCTGGGCTTATACCAATCTCCAACAACAAAGCAAACACTTGGATGTCAGACGCCAATCTGTCTGGGCTTACTCTAACCTCCAACATATGATCATAGGAAAACAAATGCCAAATTACACGGACTTACAATTGCATCCTCACATAAATCAAACAAATGCATCAAGCAAAGAGAAGATGAGTGGCCAATGAAATGGTCTTATACTCACTTCCATATCCTAGGAACAATGGCCAATGAATGGTCTTACAATTGTCCTCAATGGGCAATCAACAAAAATATGTCACAAAGACAAATGAAATGATCATGCACTAATGAGCAATTAATGATGATAAATGCACAAATCATACAAGCAAACATGTGCATATGAAGTAAGCAATCAGTCAACCAAAGTCATTCAGCACACTCTATAACCAAACAATGAGGCTCATACAAAGGGTAGGCACTGAAGCCAACTGGAATAGGGTTAATGGTGCTCTTAACCTTGACATTGAGAGCCAAGGTGAAGTAGATGAAAGGATATGAGGGGTGTGCCTCATGCTCTTATCCCTGGTCAGGGAGAGCTTCAAATGATAGAAGGTGTGGGAGTTCAGAAAGTAGGAACTCTCTCCACAGATTATTGACTCGATTGATCTTGGGTTTTTTACTCACTATGCATCAACACATGTGGTGTGAGCAAGGTGAGTGACACACAGAATAGTAGGAGATAGGCTACATATCTCTTTTGTCTACCAATTGCCTCACATGAGGTCTTTACCTGCTTGGGACAAAAGTAAACAAGCACAAACATCGCCTCTTAAGGAGGACTTCAGACAGTTGCCTGGCCAAGTAACAGGCCAGGTCTTCCAGACTACATGAAGACAAGAGATTCTACCTCAATGCAAATGCTATCAAGCAAAGCAAAGCAAGTTCTTAAAAGAACTGAGCAACTAATGGTACCTGAAACCAGTCAAACAAAATCAGTATACAACTCAAATTCAAAACCAATATAAGATAAGGATCAACACAATCAGTCAAATGTGCAAAGCACAAAGCTCAAAGAATATGAGCTGAGCATCCTACAAAACAAACAAGTTAGTTCATGATAACCAATCAAAATCAAGCAACTTGCATTAATCTCCTTGAAGCATTTGCTTCTTAACCTGAAAAACCAAACTCAAACATGAGCAACAAGACCACTAGGACAAGCCTAGGGTCAAAAGGAGATAAAAAATCCAAAACAGCAAGTGAAAGATATCCAAAATCAAGTTCAAACAATTAAGGAACAAACCCAAGTGGTTTCACATTCATATCATTCATCATTATCATTTCACAAACAAATTGGGTCAAGGCATGTCAAATAGAACCTCAAAGAAGTCAACAGAAAGACTCCACTCAAATCCAGTCACAAACATTTCAAAAAATTCTCAATTAATTCATGATCAAACATCATCCATAACATGATAAGCATACCAAATTTCATCGCATTTGGATCAAAGGAAGTAGGTCAATGAAAATCAGAAAGCCAAAGCAAGTTCAAGCAAACTCATACAAAGCATCAAAACATGCACCAACTTCAATAAATCATAAAACAGTGACAACACATGATAAATGAATGGGACTAAAACCATGACAAACTTTAAGATGTCTACAATTCACATGTCAAATTTCAAGTCCATCCAATTAAGCATTAGAATTTCACAAATCAAATACAAACATGTGTCACAAAAAATCAACAAATGACCAAACAGGGGAGAAAATTCCAATCAAATAGGAAATGCCATCAATAATTCCATAAACATTCACATGTATTCTCAACATCCATAGGTATGTTCATGCAAAAATCCAGACCATTTTGAGTTCAATAAGCATGGTAACTAAAATCATGAAGTTGGACATGAATGGTGTGACACAAATTGTCACACCCCTATTCAAAAAATCATATCTCATCAACCAACAATGATAAATTCACAAACTCTACACCAAAATCACCATCGACATGTCTAGTTTAAGCACAAAAAATTTCAGCCTCATTGGATTATGTATCATCATTTCACAAGCAAATTGGCAAGGCATACACAAAATAGACATACATGAACAAACCCTAGCACATTTAAAAATCTAGACGTGCAAAAAATCTGGAAAAATCACCATAATATACTAGAGGTCAAGAGGAGCATTTCACAAAAAATCCCATCAAATTCGGATTAAAAATGAGTGACTTATGAATTTTCTAAGTTTGCCAAACCAAATGAAATAAAATAGAAAAAAGAAAATGATTTAATGAAATATTAAAACCGGCAGTGGCAATTTGGTAAATATTTGGTCCCTTAAGTGAAACGTTGCGTTTCACTTAAGGGTGTGTCGCGTACTGATTGGCTTCATGGCAATGAAACAGTGAAAACATGCACAAAAGAAAAGCCAGCGGATCAAACGTGTTTTCTGGGTTCATGAAATTAGGGTTCCAAGCTACAATTCATCATCTTCTTTCCAGATTTTCAGCAAGAATAAAATGCAACCAAAATCAACAATCGATATACCGTTGCGTTCATCTCATTATGTACATCAATAAACCAACAATCATTAACACTAAATCATGCTGAAATGACAGAATCGAGCAAAGTAAAGTTTAACAACCAAACTTTGAATCCGTATTTCTCTCTTAATACTTAACCATTTTCCACGATTTAAAGTTCAATGCATTCATGGCAAAAGGATCTACAAGAAGCATGTCATGATTTGGACAAAGATGTGATTCGAATCTTACCTGATTTGAAGAGCAGTATGGAATTCGTGGGTTCTTTGGTCACAACAAGCTGAAACAGATGCTTAGTGATGTTCCAGATGATGAATGGACAAGTATTGCAAGCTCAGTTACTTTGATTCTAGCTCCAAAGCTCGACTGCCATGGAAGAGCTTCAATGGAACAGTAGCGGAAATGGCTTTACAGCTATGAAATAATGCTTGCAAATGCTTCCAAAAGGATGACAGGTGATGAAACAATCAACAAGGCACGAGCTCTTTTGGAGATTTTCAGAAAAAACCAAGATGAAAAAAAATGAGAGAGTTTGAGAGAAAATGAATTTTTGATCTGGTTTGGTGAATAGTAGCTAGGGTTTTCTATCAGAAATGTGCAATATATACTCTGTTTAATGAAGCTTAAGTTTGGTTAATGAAGTGGTAATTGCCTTTAGCTCAAATGGAAATGTTTTGGTTAATTAGTGAAATTAACTCAAATTGCATGTGCATGTGCTACAGTGCGAAATTGGGCTTAGGCATATCCAAAATTTGGTTTTTAATCAATTGCAAGTGGTAGAAAGCATAAACAATGATTAATTTGAAAGTTCATTTTTAACCCCTCTCTTTTTAATTCAATGCACTTTGAAAAAGGCCATTTTGATTGGAAGATTTTTGGTAAAATGTGATGAAGGATTTTGATAGAGCACATCAAATGTGACTTGTAGCAAAAAACCTCACTCAATTTGGCCAAATGGTTTGGAAGTTATCTCACTTTGAAGTTCAAAAATTCTTGAGAAAGATTTGATCATAACTTGCCAACCACACATGAGAAATGAGTGTTCTTGGACTTTTTGGAAATGGGAGAATAAGATCTTCAACTTTCATGTTGGACAAAAATTCATTTGAAGCTTGTATGATGATGTAATTTTGAGGAGAAGAACTTTCTATTTTTGGCAAATTCCAATTACAGGTCAACTTACTATTTTTGGAAATTTCTTGTCTGACCTCAAATTCTTCACTGTGGATGTTTGACATGTTATATGAGGCTTATATGGACATGAATGAGACATCTCAAACCAATTCCCACCATCAAATCACTGATTAAATGCACAGTTGACCACAATTGACTTTGCTAGGGTTTTGGTTGACTGAACCATGTTCTGATGAATTCCAAGTCCCTACCACTTGAGATCTTGATTCAAAATGATGTCACAACTCATATGAACTCTTGATGAATGATCATGGTTCCCAAATTCTTCAAGAATGGCCACCATCTATTGCCCAATGATTGATTTGACTGTTTTGACCTAGCTTGCTTCATCTGCAAGTAACATGGTTAGATAACAATATTTTTGTACTTTTGGTTAATAGACAGATGAAAAGCAATGATATACAAATGCAATACATGCTTGGTGATCAAGAACCACACTCACAAGACACCCACCCACTAGGAGGGAAGTAAAGATGCACAAATGATCCTTGAGGCAATGATATGACATGATATGATGCCTTGAAGTCATGAGGGATCTTAGGGACAAAATTGGGGTCTTACAAAACCCAAATAGTAAGAAGTTTTCAAATAAAAACTAATAAAATTCAGAGATCACAACTAAGGGGGTTGGTTACACAGAGGGAAGATGTTAGCACCCAAAGTGTCCAAGGTACTCCTAGGGAGCCCTTTTTGTGTGCATATGTATTTTATACAAAGTGATGTTTACAAACAAATAGAGTGGGGGGATGAGAAGTGAATTGGTTATTTATATTTTTGTGTTTGACAAGACCTTTGGTCTTGTGCCTACATACGAACATATAAATGAGGGATCAAAACCTCGTAGTTCGTGCTATAAATTTCAAAGTGAGTATGCTGGTTTTAATAAAATTTAAGTTTAAAAGGCACAAAGGCCTGAAAATGGTTTGAATGAGTTAGTTCTTTTTTTGGATTTTTGAAAGTTTAAGTCAAGTATAGTTAAGTTTATTTACAAGTTTGATTTAAGAAAATAAGTTTAAAAATGCAATGGCATAAGGCCAAAGTTTCTACCTTTTTGAAAGTGGTCAAAGTTTAGAACAAAAGTAGTTCACACAAAGAAGGTTTTGAAAATGGAGGGAGAGATTTTGAAATTAAAGAAATGGGGAGAAGATGAAGATACTACCCTAGATACAAGAAATTTAAAAGTTTAAAGTTGAAAAGATCTGACCAAATGGGAGCAATCCAATAGACAAGTATGTCCATAGAAACCCAGAATTTCCTTGGACTTTTTAGAATCAAGAAACACACAAATGCACAATTATATCAATCTTGAAGAGCAAAGGCATCAAATAAAGATGGCCTCATCCAAGCTTATCCACTTCAGTGATCTTCTTTAGAATAGCCTATGTAGCAGATGAATTCCACAAGTCACAAGTTCAACATAACAGCTTAATAATGATCATTGTTGTAGATGAACTGGAGGGATCTAGAATGATGTATCAGATGAATTCAAACTTGCAAGTTCTTGGTCTCTTAACAAATTGGCATTGGCCAAGTCCATTAGCAAAGGAATGTTGCCTAAGTTCTAAGTCCAATTGGGGAGATCAAAACAACAATCCACTCAAAAGTATTTTAGGGTTTTTGTTATTATTATGTGCATTAATGGTCAAAGACCAAACAAACACACAAGACAACAAAGTATATCACACAATATGGTCCAAGTGGACAAAGTGGATATTGCATAAGCATAAACAACTAGAATGATATGTACAATCACAAATGATAATAGGACAATAAAAGTAAATTGCATTAAAAGTAAAATCTTGAAAGTAAAAGTTAATGGTTAGTAATTTAATAGTTAGTTTTGTTTTGCTTTTTGATGTCAAGACATTCTTTGGGGAACACTCAACCCACTTGCCACAAGCATGGATCCTTGAACCAAAACATCTTCCAAAGGAAGGAAACAAGGCCAAGTTTCCACACAATACCATGGAAGAGGGGAGACTTACAATCTCACTAACTAGAATGCTTATGCCTTTATGTCACAAATTTAGCGCTATGTTAAGCAAACGTAATTGGACTTATGTAGAAGTCGAAACTATTTGAGGTCAGGCAATACACTTTTGGTGTTAATGCATGTTGGAGACATAGTATTAAGAACTATGATCATTAAACATACCACACACAAAAATATGCAAAAGGTATGGCCTAATCTCATCCATACTCATGTTAATCTTTCAACCAACTAGCATTAGGACTTTGAGATGTCATTGGCCAATTGAAAATGAATGGATGAAGAAGGGGAATTAGATGAAGAAGGAAAGGGATGAATGAGATCACAAATTGGTCAAAGAAGGAATTTTACCAAATTAATATTATTCATTCATTTTGGGAGATGGAATGTACATTCCATCAATCCCCTAAATCCAATAATATTAGCTTGACAATGTCAAATCAACCTTGACCAAGGCCCAACAACAGATGAGAAACTCAAATAAGTCAATCCAAATGGTGAACACAAATAAAATGGAATTTATTCAATTAAAAAATATTAAAATAATGCATTAAATTCAAATATGTTTTTTCCAAATCCTAAAATCACATCAAAACACCAAATAAATGGCCATGTGATTTATCATAGGTCAAACAATGTCAAAGGACCTTGGATAAAAAAATTCATAAGTTTTGGACACTTAAAAATATATTTAAACAATTAAAAACAAATGAAAAATCAATTAATTCATGAAAAATATTAATAATGATCCAAAAAAGAATTTTAATTTAGAATATGAAAGAGAATAATATTTGAATTTTTTTGGTGAAAGTCCCATATTTTTTGGATCAATATTAAGTTTATTATGAATTATTGAAGAAAATGGGATTAAATGGAAATTCAGAAAATGCAAAAATATGTGGACCATCATATCTCCCTCATTAATTGAGGTGGCAGATCTGATGATCCACAACGCGCGTTCCACCTAGGCGCTAGTCAACTGCGTGGCAAACTTGTTAATTACAATGCACGTTCAGGATTAGAACACAAGAATTGGATCACACGGTCTAGACCTTAACCACATCATCACCGGAGCCAGAGCTCCGGTTATCTTCTCCTGCGAGCCTCGCCGGACTGGTCATCATCAACCATAACCAAAATTTCAAACAGGGACATGATTTTAAAGAGAAAACATCACTGAGCAAGAATATCACCTCCATTTCTTCCAATTCCAACTATATTGAGAGATATGTGAAATTGAAAAATGAGGTTCATGATCTGAGTTGCTTCGATTCATCATCAAAACAACTCGAACACCTTGCCTACATTGGTAGGACTTCAGCCAACACAATAATCAAGAGAATTAAGCAAGAAACAAGGAGGATCAAAGAGATCAAATTTTCTGAAATTTGCGTTCAATGGAGGTCTGAACTTGCTAGATCTCGATCTGAATTGTGCTTTGCCTCACTCCAATAACTTGCAGAAGAGGAATGGAATGGCTTAGAATCAATTGACTCCTGGAGAATTGAATTCCAAAACAGTGGAGATTTAAGCTCAAATTCAGTTGAATTTTTCAGGTTTATCCTCTTAATGTGAAGGGTTTTTTGTGGGGAATCAAAGTTGGCGCAGTGTGTGTGTTGATTGTGAGCAAATGAGCTTCAGTTTATAGAGGATTCAAGTGTTAATTGCACACTCCATTCACGTTTCTAAAATTGGCAAAGTGAGGTAAGTTGCTGCATGGGCGCGCATAGGCCCATCAAATGATTGCCATAAGTCCATATTTGAAGTTCAGATAGGTTGAAGCAAGCTTGGAATGCAAGTCAATTAAGAATTTGAATTTGAAGTTTGATCCATGACACATGATACCATCCTGTTTAAGCCATGCGCAACCTATGCATTTCTTATCCAAAATGCATGAATTTTAGCTCTTTAGAAAGGTGAGATCAAGAGGAACAAGTTTTATGTTGAATACTTTTTCATTTGTATCTTAGAACTTGAAGATATTTGAGGTGGAAGTTGGGAAAATTTTGACATATTGAAAATTTTCTAAGTGTCAAGCCATATGTCTCAATATTCCACCTTGCTTAACTTATTATGGGAGCTTCAAATGAGAAACGTGTATTCATCAAAGTTGTAGCTATCTAAAATACCTTCAAAATGGTTATCAATTTCATGTCATTTGGATTTTAAATGATAGAGTTATGCATTTTTGAAGTTTGGCAATATCACTTGATCAATGGTATAGGTCAAAAGTGACCTATAATGTAGCCTTATATCACATGTGTAAAGAAGTAGAATTAGCTCTCACTACAAACATTAAAGTTGAAGTAGACACATTGAATTTGATTTTGCAACTTCAAAATCTTTCATATCATAAAAATTGAGAAAGTTATGGCCTTGGGAAGTTGACTTTCAAATTAGGGTTTAGACAAAATGACCTATAATGTTTCAACATAGAAAATGATTTTCCAAGCAAAAATAGCTCTAGGTATCAACATTAAAGTTGTTTATAATGTCTTTTAGAGTAAGTTTTCTCTTGTAATCATTTTCATATGATGCAAATTGTAGGAGATAGGGTATAGGGAGATCCAGTTTTGATCAGATGAATTCATTTGGCCAACCACCATCAACCAACTTGCTAAATTCCAACTCTCTTGACATTATTGGATCATGGTAGATCATATATGCATAAGATGATGACATTTTAAGTGTCCATTGAGAAATTTGACCAATTGGTGAGATAGCTTGTTGTAGAAGTTACTCAAGATACCCAGTCAAACTAGGGTTTCCAAGGCAAATCACCCTTAAACTCTTGAAGCAAACTTGATCAATATAACATGTAGAAACAATTGGGACTCATACATGATGCTCATAACCATTCTTGAATAAATTCTTGATGGTGTTGTTTGTTCATGAGGGTCTCAAACCCTAGATGTGATCACTGAATCAAGGAAATCATGCCCTTTACCTAGAAAAGAGTTAGACAACTACAAAGACATATTTTTTGGTATTTTGGTTAGTGAAATGATAAAATACAAGTGTGATATAATCACAAAGTGCTTCGTGATCTCTCTCAAAACAAACCCAATGAAAAAGGGGTAAGAAGAATGCCAAAGTATGATCCCAATGCTAATGCTTATGATGAAAGTGCATGAGGGATCTTAGGGTCAAAATTGGGGTCTTACAGCTGCCCCTATTTAAGGATATTCTAACTGAGGAGGTGAAGGTTAAAATTTTCGGCTCGACTCAGTAGAATGGGCTTAAATAAAAATATAGAGAAACAAATTTTGGTCCCTAAGAGACCTCATGATGTATATGATATGAATGCAAAAGTTAATACTCTGTGGGGAAATGTTGCCACAAAGGAAAAAAAATCAGAGGGACCGAAAATCCGCAGGAGCACAATGCATTCCATAAGCGAAAACTCACTAGGGAGAAAAAAACTCTGGGGATAAAAGGAGTTATGCGTAGGCCATGGGAGAAAATAAATATTCAACACAGGAGGAGCAGAAATCTATTATCTACTACATGTTACTGGGTAAGCAGATAATAAAAATATGATAGGGAGACCATCCGTCATTGGTTAGAATGAACATATCAAGGATGACTCGCTGAGGAAAAGCCTAGAGGAAATATTCATTATCGGTTACCGGGTAACAATAGCCCTGCTGGGGAAAACTGCAGGAAATAGGATTTACAACTACCAATTACTGGGCAGAAAACCAAAGGTGAGAGTATCCGTCATTGGTTAGGATGAACATATCAAGGATAAACTCAACAGGGAAGAAAGTCTGTCACCGGTTAAGATGAACATATCAAGGATAGACTTGCCTGGGGATGTCAATGAGGATACCCGTCATCGGTTAGGATGAACATATCAAGGATATACCAACTGAACAACAAAAAAGGGAATTACATCTATCGAAAATAGGATAGAAAACCGCCGGAGAGAGAATCCATCACCAGTTGGCATGAACATATCAAGGATAAACTCTGCGATCGGACAAAGTAGGATTTACAACTACCGGTTACTGGGTAGAAGACCAATCAAAGAGAAAATCCGCCACCGGTTAAAGTGAACATATCAAGGATAGTCTCTGAAAGGGGAGAAAATAGGGATTACATCTATCATTTACTGGATAGAATACCAAAGAAGAGAGAATCCGTCACTGGTTAAAGTGAACACATCAAGGATTGACTCCACTAAAGGGGAACATAAGGATTTACAACTACCGGTTACTGGGTAGAAGACCACGGAAGAGAAAACCCGTCACTGGTTAAAGTGAACATATCAAGGGTAGACTGTGCACAGGAAAAGAAGTAGGATTTACAACTACCGGTTACTGGGTAGAAGACCAACAAGGAGAAGAAAACCCGTCATCGATTAAGATGAACATATCAAGGATTAACTCTCTGGGGAAACAAAATAGGGATTATAACTACCTTTTTACTGGGTAGAATACCAAAGAAGAGAATATCCGTCACTGGTTAAAGTGAACATATCAAGGATAGACTCAAGTGGGGGAATGAAAGATATCTGTCACCGGTTAGGATGAACATATCAAGGATATACTACCGAGGACTCCACTGGGAGAAAATAGGTACTTTTGCCGGGTATTGGGAAAAAAGTAACAAACCAAAACATTTATCTAGGTAAGAGCTAGAAAGACCAATCAATCAAGACTCGACCCAATAAGGACATAACTCAAGGGGAGTAATTCCATCCGGAAATTTTTTTGGAGAGGAAACTGAAATAACAATCATCCACGAGGAAACAAATTCAGTGGGGAAACAGAGAAAGGTTAAAGTCTTTTCTGCTTAAGGGTTGACACTCTACAATTGAACGAGGACAAAGACCAGATTTGGTATGGGGATAAAGTACCGCCATAACAGAGAATGAAAATCTCAAATTAATGAAGATGTAGGATATGCAAATCATGAAATTATATGAATGTATATATATATATATATATGTATATATGGTGATTATTGTTAGATGCCCAAAAGTGCTTATTTGAGCTATCAAATATGGGCATCTTTCACTCCTTTTTGTTGCTAAAGTGTTCGAAACCGCCTTTGTTTTAGATGAATTGCAATACAATGTTAAACGATCTTGGTACCTTTAATTTGTGCGTTATTGTGCAAGAGAAGAATGCATTCATCAGCATGCTCGCTAGGCGAGTGGTGTAGCGAAGTGCTCGCTAGGCGAGCACCCAGTGAGCTGCTAGCGAGCATTTCCAGAATTTTACAGTAGCAAAAGTCAGCAAACTCGCTAGGCGAGCTGCCAGCGAAGGTGGTAGCGAACGCGCCCAGACTTGGTCAAAAGCACAACCAGCACTTGCTCGCTAGGCGAGCCACTACCGGGCTCCCAGCGAGCAATTCTAGTAGCAAAACCACCTAAACTTGCTGGAGCGAAGGTGGAAGCGTAGGCTTCGCCTAGCGAAGGTTTTGTTCGCCTTGCGAACATGCAAATCTGGCAAAGGATATTTCTTTGGGCGCAGGTGCCTCTGGTGCCTATTTTGGGGCTCGCTAGGCGAACCATTGTGCTCGCCTAGCGAGCATGACAGCTCAGTAGCAGCACTATAAGTAGCGGGGGCTACTTTTTGGAACCATACTTTGTACTTTTACTTAGCATTTTCTTAGATATTTTCCAGCATTGCTCTAGAGATATTTTGTAACCTAGAAACCCATTTTTCTTCATCTCTTAGCAATATTCCACAAAAAGAAGGTGGATTCCCATCCAATCTCGATTCTTTGACGTGGATGTTGATCAACCTTCAACCGAGACTTGTTGTGCAAGCTACCATGAAAATGAGTAGCTAAGTCCTTCATTTTGTCAAGGTTAGATGTAGAGGATCATTAGCTTTGTGTGTAAATGGGATGATCTTCATTTGTAAAGTCTTTATTGATGAATATATGGTGAAAACTTTGTTTTATTGATAACTCTTTGTGTTGGTTTATGATCGAGAGATGTTTACCAACTCTTTACCTAGGTTTTCATCCAATCTTGTTTGTTAGCTAGAGATAGTAATGAATTATTTTGTTCACGATAAAGTTGAACAAAAAAGTTGTCATTTTGATAGATTGTGTTAGAGATAAACAATGGATCAAAATGGGAAAACCCACAATGTGTGTTAGAGATAAACACATTGGGAGGACTTTGTGAAATAATTTATCATCTAAAGGAGTTTATGAGTTTGTTGATCGAACATATACATCCAAAGTGATCGTCAAACCCTAACTTTGACAATTTTTCTCAAATAGAAAAACCAAAACTTTTACCGCATTTTCTTACACTTTTATGCAAGCTACCATGACTAAAACCAAAACCCCCTTGTTACTTTGAGTTAAGAATTAAAACAACTGTCGAACAGTGATGATATCTCACAATCCCTGTGGAGACGATAACAAAAACCTAACACCAAAACTACACTCAACAAAATGGCGCTGTTGCCGGGGATTGTGAATTGATATTGCGAGCATCGCAATAGTTGCTTAATTTTTAACTTTTGAATATTTGACTTGTGCTTGTAATTTGTTTGGTTTTGTGTGCAACTTTCGTTTTATGCGAGGGCAGGTTCCTGAGGACGAACTTCTTTTTGATCCTGAGATCGAAAGAACCGCCAGGAGACTGAATAGCAAAACGAGACGAAGGAGGCAACAAGCTAGACAATGACAAGAATAAGGAGAAAGTTCTTCTACAACACATCCACCACCTTTCATACCTATCATGGATCAACCACCACAACCACCGCCCATGTCCACACCTTATGTCAACAGTAGAAGGAATACTGCTCAGTTTGCCAACCACACGGGAAGGCAAGCCGATATGAAAACAGGAACTCTTAACCTACTATATGGAAGTCCATTCACCGGAATGGACCATGAAGACCCCTTTGCTTTTCTCACCAAATTTTATGAGATAGCATTGGCGGCTGGAGTTGATCAAGCTCAAGAGCTACCGTTGTTCAAAAGATTATTTCCCCACGCTTTGCTCGGCAAAGCAAAAGATTGGTACTTGGATCAAACACCTGCAGTCATGACGGATTGGAACGTGTTGGAAGAGAAGTTCATTGAAAGATTTTTCTCCCACAACCGTTTCATGGAATCCAAAACGGAAATCTCCGTGTTTTAACAAGGGACCAACGGATCATTGAATGAGGCGTGGGAAAGAGTCAAATCCATGCTTCGGAAGTGTAAAGGGCATGGTTTTGACGAATTGACTCAAATCCACATTTTCAAAAATGGCCTCCAACCGAATTGCAAGACTTTGTTGGATGCTACCTCGGGTGGTTCTTTATTGTCTAAAAGCGCCGAAGAAGCTACTGATATCATCAACATAATGGCTCTAAATGACCTCCAAAGTCAAAGTAGAGGCAACTCTTTGAAGAAATCGGGAGTGCTTGAACTTGGGACGAACGATGTTATTCTTGCCCAAAACAAACTCATTTCACAACAAGTGGAACTCTTAACTCATTAAATAAAAGAGTTGAGAGAACCTTCAAAAGCTAAACAAATAGCTTGTTGTGAGCTTTGCAAAGGTGAGCATGACACCAGAGTTTTTCCACCTCCCGGGTTCGAAGAAGTAAACTACATGGCGAACCAACGAGACTACCAACCGAGGCAACAACAACAACAACCGTATCAACCACCTCCTCAAAATCAACAACAACACTTTCAAGGGAATCAAGGGTTCCAATCAAGGACTAACTATTACCATAACCAAGGTTATGGGGGTGGTTCTTCTAGCCGTCAAAACCCTCCCCAAAATCCTTACCAACCTCAACAACCGCCGGTCGTGACTTCAAAATTGGAAGAGACATTGACACAATTTATGCAAATGTCGATGGCTAATCAAAAGAGCAACGATGCGACAATAAAAAATCTTGAGACTCAAGTCGGACAACTTGCTAAGCAACTAGCGGAACAACAACCTGGTCCATCTTTCTCGGCGAACACGCAAACGAATCCTAAAGAGCATTGTAAAGCGATAACGACGAGAAGTGGAAGGGAGTTAATTAGTGAGAATAAAAAAAGAGATGAGAGTGAAAAAAGAGAGGAAGAGAAAAAAGATGAGGAGAAAATAATAGAGGATAGTATTGATGGTGAAGTTGGGGAGTGGAGTGAGGAAGAAGTTGAAGAGGATGAAAAGAATGGTGAAGTTGAAAATAAAGAAAGTGTGGAAAGTGAGAAAAATAAGAATGATGAAGTGATAGTGGAGGAAGTGAAAAAGAAAAGAGCGAGGAGTTCTAGAGTTGCTAAAGGAAAGGAGGTAGTGAGCACTACTCCAATCCAAAACCTTCCGTATCCGCATGCTCCATCTAAGAGGGAGAATGAACGACATTACGCCCGGTTCATGGATATTTTCAAACAACTGCAAGTGAACATTCCGTTTGCCGAAGAATTGGAGAAAATGCCTAAGTATGCAAAATTCATGAAAGACATACTTACAAAAAGCGGAGGTACACGGAACCGAAGACCATTGTCCTAGATGCGAGCTTTAGTGCAATCATTCAAAGGACACTTCCAAAAAAAGAGGTTGACCCGGGCCGAGTCACTTTGCCGGTTAAAATTGGAGATGTCTATGTCGGAAAAGGACTAATTGATTTGGGATAAAGCATTAATCTTATACCACTGTCTATTGTGAAGAAGCTTGGCAATATTGAAATTAAGTCCATCCGGATGACTTTGCAATTGGCCGATAAGTCGACTACCCATCCTCATGGCGTAGCCCAAGATGTTTTGGTTAAAGTCGACAAATTCTTTTTCCCGGTCGATTTCATTGTGATTGATATGGAAGAGGACGACGATGCTCCGCTCATTCTTGGCCGACCGTTCATGAAAACCGCACGCATGATGATAGACGTTGAGGACGGTTTGATGAAGGTAAGGGTCCAAAGTGAAGAAGTTACATTTGACCTATTCGAAGCCATGAAGCATTCAAATGATAGACGTGATAGTTTTTGCATTGATGCGATTGAAGAGGCAACCTTTGATGTTTCTAAGCATATTCATGAGATATCTCCTATGGAGTTAGCTCTTGATGACTCCTATGAAGTTTTCACAGTTGAAGAAGAGCAAGCTCTTGATGAATGCTTAAGGGAACTTGATAGTTTAAACAAACTATAACCGTGGGAAGTTGAGGAGGAAGACTTGAAGAAGGAGGTTATGGAAGAAAAATCGCCAATTGAATTGAAAATGTTACCTTCTACTTTGAAGTATGCATTCCTCGACGATACCGAAGCCAAGCCGGTTATCATAAGTAATCTTTTGACAAAGAATGAAGAAGCCCGTTTGATCGATGTGTTGAAAAAGAATCAAGAAGCCATGGGTTGGACTCTTTCCGATCTCAAAGGAATTAGTCCTTCCTATTGCATACACAAGATCTTAATGGAAGAGGACTTTAAGTCGGTAGCTCAACCGCAACGCCGCTTAAATCCTACTATGAAGGAAGTTGTTAAGAAGGAAGTTGTTAAGTTGTTGGATGCGGGAATGATCTACCCGATTTCAGATAGCCCATGGATTAGTCATGTGCATGTGGTTTCGAAGAAAGGTGGCATTATCGTGATTCTAAATGATAAGGATGAATTGATCCCGGCCAAAGTTGCAACGGGGTGGCGTATGTGCATTGACTATAGGCGGTTGAATACCGCAACTCGAAAAGATCATTTCCACTCCCGTTCATGGATCAAATGCTAGAAAGACTCTCGGGGCAACAATACTATTGTTTCTTAGATGGCTATTCCGGGTATAACCAAATTGCGGTTGACCCGGCCGATCATGAAAAGACGGCTTTCACATGTCCCTTTGGAATTTTCGCATATCGTAAAATGCCCTTTGGGTTGTGCAATGCACCGACGAATTTCCAAAGATGTGTGCAAGCTATTTTTGCCGACCTTATCGAGAAAACAATGGAAGTCTTTATGGATGACTTCTCAGTATTTTGTGGTTCCTTTAGTCTATGCTTGGCAAACTTAGAAACGGTTCTTGAAAGATGTGTGAAGACAAATCTTGTGCTTAATTGGGAGAAGTGTCACTTCATGGTGACCGAGGGGATAGTGCTTGGCCATAAAGTCTCTTCAAGAGGGCTTGAAGTTGATCTTGCTAAAGTTGAAGTGATTGAAAAGTTACCTCCTCCGGTGAATGTGAAGGGAATCCGAAGCTTTTTGGGGCATGCCGGTTTCAATCGGCGATTTATCAAAGACTTCTCAAAGGTAGCTAAGCCTTTGAGTAATTTGCTAGCTAAGGACTAGGTATTTCTTTTAACTGATGAATGTTTGCAAGCTTTTGAGATTTTAAAGGAAAAATTGGTTACCACTCCAATTATAGTCGCTCCAAATTGGAATTTAAATTTTGAACTCATGTGTGATGCGAGCGACTATGCAATCAGAGCAGTATTAGGCCAAAGAAAAGAGAAAAATTTTCATGCGATACATTACGCAAGTAAAGTTCTTAATGAGGCTCAAATTAACTATGCCACCACTGAAAAAGAATTACTTGTGATAGTGTATGCGCTTGAAAAGTTTAGGTCTTATCTTATAGGGTCAAAAGTCGTAGTGTATACCGACCTCTCGGCGATTAAATATTTGCTCACCAAACCAGATTCGAAGCAAAGGCTCATCCATTGGATCCTCTTGTTGCAAGAATTTGATGTTGAAATCAAAGACAAGAAAGGATCGGAAAATTTGGTGGCGGATCATTTATCTCGCTTAGTTAATGTGGAGGTTACCGCTTCAGAGAATGAAATCCGGGAAGAGTTTCCTAATGTATTTTTTTTCAAAATTCAAGTTAGGCCGTGGTTTGCAGACTTTGCGAACCACAAGGCTAGTGGTTTGGTGCCTCCCGACCTAACTTCGAACCAAAAGAGGAAATTTCTCTCGGATGCCAAGTATTACGTATGGGATGACCCATATTTGTTTAAGTTGGGTGGTGACAACCTTTTGAGAAGGTGTGTTATCGGCGATGAGGCGCAAAGCATCCTTTGGCATTGTCACAACTCGCCTTACGGTGGACACTATAATGGGGTAAGAACGGCCACTAAAGTCCTTCAGTCAGGATTTTATTGGCCCACTATCTTCAAAGATTCACATGCCCATGCGCAAGGTTGTGATAGTTGCCAAAGAAGCGGTGGGATCGGTAAGAGAGACGAGATGCCTCTCCAAGACATCCAAGAGGTTGAAGTATTTGATTGTTGGGGTATCGATTTTGTAGGACCATTTCCACCCTCTTATGGTAACGAGTATATGCTTGTGGCGGATGATTATTTTTCAAAGTGGGTTGAGGCGATTGCCTCACCTCGGGCGGATGCGAAAACGGTAATAATTTTTTTGAAGAAAAACATATTTTCCCGTTTCAGAACCCCCCGAGTGTTGATTAGTGACGGAGGGTCACACTTTTGTAATGCACCGTTAGAAAACGTTTTAAAACATTACGGTGTATCACATAGAGTGACGACTCCGTATCACCCATAAGCTAATGGTCAATCCAAAGTCTCTAATCGTGAGATTAAGAGAATTCTTGAGAAAACTGTGTCAAATTCGAAAAAAGAGTGGTCATAAAAATTGGATGAAGAGTTATGGGCATACTGTACCGCTTTTAAAGCTCCGATTGGGCTAACTCCTTTTCAATTGGTGTTTGGTAAAACTTTCCATTTTCCGGTTGAATTGGAGCACAAAGCATTGTGGGCCCTGAAATTATTAAACTTTGATAAGGATTTGGCCGGTGAGAAAAGGAAAGTGCAACTACTTGAGTTGGAAGAGATGCGCAATGCCGCATATCACTCAAGTTGGTTGTACAAAGAAAAGGTAAAAAAATATCATGACAAAAAGCTTCGAAAGAAGGAATTTGTGCCCGGACAGTTGGTCCTATTGTTCAATTCCAAGTTGAAGCTATTCCCCGGAAAATTGAAATCAAAATGGTCCGGGCCATTTCGGGTCAAAGAAGTCAAGGAATATGGGGCTATTGTCATTGAGGACATGGAAAAGAAGGAGAGTTGGACGGTAAATGGCCAGCGTTTGAAGGTTTATCTCGGCGGTCATGTGGATCGCGGGAGCTGTGCTATTTCCTTGGATGCTCCTCTGTGAGCATCGAACCGTCGAGCTTATCCGACGTTAAACCAGCGCTTGGTGGGAGGCACCCCAACATTGTAAGTATTTACAGTTTTCTGTTATGTTGTATTGGTGTCCATTTTGAAAAACCTTGCTGAATGTGCTTTACCTGCTGTTATGAAAAAAAAACAAATTGCTGTCATGCTCGCTAGCTGCTCACTAGGTGAAGGCAGTAGCGAGCTGAATCGCTATCTGCTCGCTAGGCGAAGCAGCAGCGAGCGCTGCGTGGCCGCACTTTATTTCTGTTTCACAAGGCCACTCATTTGGGTCCAAACACTTGTTATTTCATTTTATTTTTAGTCTGATAAAGTATCAACCTTATTCTCACAAGAACTCACACTCACTCTCACATTCCATTTCACTCAAACCCTAGCATTGCATTTCAAACCCCACCGTTGCAATCCGAATTCAATCAATCTCTCAAACCAGGTTTGCCCTTTCTCATTACTTTATGCTTTCACATTGTAAATTTCTGAAGTATATGTTGAAATTCTAGTTATCAGACTTTGGATGTCACACGGGTTGTTATGACATCCAATTCTGCACAGACAGGAATTATGCAGAACTTAAAAGTAAGTGCAGTAAATAACACAAGTAATTGTTTATCCAGTTCAGTCCAACATGACCTACATCTGAGGGCTACCAAGCCAGGGAGGAAATCCACTATTAGTAGTATCAATTCAAAGCTAAACTCACCCGTTTACAACTTATCACTTAATCCCTACCCAATGCAATTTCAATCTTAAACTAAGATCAGAGTTCCTACTCACTCCCCCTCAATCACCTCAGTGATTACTATCTTTAAACAATATTAAAGACAAGTTGAAGTCACACTTCAAACAACTCTTGATTGTGCTTCACAGCTTTAATCAAGATACACAGCACTCACGCTTAAAAGCTTTGAGCGACACAACACTTACAACTCAATGAACACCCTATGCCATAGCAATCATCTACTTGATAATGGCTAGGCTTACAAGTTACGTCTACTACAAGACTCACAAAAATACAGCAGTGAAGTATGATGGACACATAAAATCTTCACCCCTCAAAATCGCCGAAACTGAATGAAGGAACGCCTTCCTTTTTATATTGCAGTACCTGGGCTTTTGCACCTGTATTCTCCTGAATTTAAGGTCACACGAGTTCCCATAAATTCAACATTTAGGTTACTAACAAATAGGCTATTTGTTAGGTTCATTAAATGTAACTTGGTTGTTGGTTTCCTGGTTTTTCTCTAAGCTGTTGACTTCCTGAAGAATAGCCCAAGAAAAGCTGAAACAGAAAACTGAATAACCTACAATATAGCATATGCTGTCAGGAATGAATGTCACGACATTCAGCTCGACATCAAGGTCCATATGCTGAGTCTGTTTTTCCAGAAAACAGACTGTACAATTTTGCTGACCTGTACATGATCAAAATGACCATACTACAGTAACAGCTTACATTAATAAATGTTAAAGTGTCCAACTTAACATTTACACATTTGGCCTTAAGTTAGTTCTGTTATTCTCTTGAAGAACAAACTAAGTTACATGCTGACGTATAGCAGAACACCACTCTGTCTAATATTCAGTAGCTGCTGTCAGTGATGAATGTCATAACATCCAATTTGACATTCAGTCAGTAGGCCTTATGCCAGGTCTGGTCTTTCCTTGATAACCAGACTGGAAATAAATACTAAGTTCTAACAGAACACCAGCTGTTCTATTTCTTAGTATCTGTTGACAGGTATGAATGTCACAGCATCCAGTTTGACATTCAATAAATCCTGTGTTAGCTAATCCTGCAGTAACTACTCAAGTGTGTCATGACATCAGTCAAGACATCAGAGTACAGTTAGATATTCTAACCTACAATGTAGTCACACATACATACTATGTCATGACATCAGTCAAGACATTTGTAACCAGCTAGTGTTTTACCATATAATGCAGCCAATTAAACACCTACAAACTCCCCCTTTGGCAAATTTTTAGCTAAAACACTTTGATCCCCATAACAGAGTTCATAGCAGCGGAATCACACACCTAGCAGGAAATAATACTAGCTAATACACTCAGAGTGGCAGCACACTCACACACATACATAAGTTAAATCTAAACTTCAACACACAGCAGCTGCAGGGGAGGGAATCTGTCACGAGAGTCCGTTGTAGAGACCCACTCTGTTTGTCAGGGGTGGTGGTTATTACTCCCCCTTTTTGTCAAAAATGTTGCCAAAGCCAACAACAAAACCAGAGAATAATGACAGAGTTACAGACTTGGTTTTACTTCACAGTTTCAACCAAGTTATCATCCACTTGATCTTGCTTCACAACTTTGATCAAGTAATCACCCACTTTTGCTTTACAGTAGGTACCACCATATCAGATGCCATGATTTTGTTTCTGACATCCAGAACCACTCCTGCATGAACAGCATCCTTGAACTCCTGCAGGTACATTGGCCTTCTCACGGAAGGGTGTCTCCTTACCCTCTTGTAGCCACACTTGTTGCAAGTAGCATAGCTGTGATCTGTTGACCAATCAGAGC
This sequence comes from Lathyrus oleraceus, assembly GCF_024323335.1. Classification (NCBI taxonomy): domain Eukaryota; kingdom Viridiplantae; phylum Streptophyta; class Magnoliopsida; order Fabales; family Fabaceae; genus Lathyrus; species Lathyrus oleraceus. Next base: position 450,706,546 of record NC_066584.1, read on the forward strand.
ATAATACCAATTGTTTAATAGGCAGAGATATTAAACAATACATCCCAAACATCAGTGGTTGCTATAAGGTCTCAGAGAGACATATTCCCAGTTTGCTCCTTAAGTTTTCAAACTGAGTAGCATCCAGAGCCTTTGTAAATATGTCAGCCAGTTGAAGGTCCGTGGCTACATGTACCAAAGTGATCACCTTGTCTTCCACCAGATCTCTGATGAAGTGGTGCCTAATGTCAATATGTTTGGTCCTGCTGTGTTGGATGGGATTCTTGGAGATATTGATGGCACTGAGATTATCACAGAACAATGTCATAACATTTTGAGTGACATTGTACTCAGTGAGCATCTGTTTCATCCAAACCAGTTGGGAACAACTGCTTCCAGCAGCTATGTATTCAGCCTCTGCAGTGGACAGAGAAACACAATTCTGCTTCTTGCTGAACCAAGATATGAGATTGTCTCCTAAGAAGAAACATCCACCTGATGTGCTTTTTCTGTCATCAGCACTCCCAGCCCAGTCAGCATCACAGTACCCAGATAGGACAAGTTTAGACCCATGTGAATACAGCATCCCATAGTCACAAGTCCCATTGATGTACTTGAGAATCCTTTTGACTTGATTCAAGTGGCTCACTTTAGGCTCTGCTTGGTATCTAGCACATACTCCAACTGCATAAGAAATGTCAGGTCTACTTGTAGTTAGGTAAAGTAGGCTTCCTATCATGCTTCTATACAAGCATTGATCAACACCAGGCCCTCTATCATCTTTGGTTAACTTCAGATGAGTAGGTGCAGGAGTCCTCTTGTGCCTAGCATTATCCATACCAAACTTCTTAACTATGTTCTTGGCATACTTGCTTTGGGAGAGAAACATAGAGTCCTCCATTTGGTTTACTTGCATTCCAAGGAAATAGGTCAGTTCTCCAACTAGACTCATTTCAAACTCAGATTGCATCTGGTGAACAAATTGTTGAACCATTTGTTCTGACATTCCACCAAAGACTATATCATCCACATAGATTTGAGCAATCATGATTTTGCCGTCTTCATCCTTCACAAACAAGGTTTTATCTATTCCACCTTTTCTGTATCCATTTGAGGTCATAAATTCGGTCAACCTTTCATACCATGCTCTAGGTGCTTGTTTCAACCCATACAAGGCTTTCCTCAACTTGTATACATGCTTAGGTTGGTTAGGATCACAGAACCCTTTAGGTTGTTCCATAAAGACTTCTTCATTCAAGTAGCCATTCAAGAATGCACTCTTCACATCCATTTGGAATAGTTTAAACTTCAGGATGCATGCTACCCCTAACAGCAATCTGATGGACTCAAGCCTAGCCACAGGAGCAAATGTCTCATCAAAATCTACCCCTTCAACTTGAGTGTATCCTTGAGCCACTAGTCTTGCCTTATTCCTAGTAATTACTCCTTTCTCATTAGATTTGTTTTTGTAGATCCACTTGGTACCAATGATGTTGGTCCCTTCAGGTCTTGGAACTAGCTCCCATACTTCATTCCTTTTGAACTGCTCAAGTTCCTCTTGCATGGAAATGATCCAGTATTCATCAGTCAGGGCTTCTTTCACATTTTTTGGTTCAACCTTGGATACAAAGCAGGAATTTGAGCTTATTCCCCGTGACCTGGTAGTCACACACTATTGGGATCCCCTATGATAAGATCCTTAGGGTGGTCTTTCTGAATTCTGATAGATGGCGCTTTGGTGGTTGCATCTACTTCACATTCAGGAGGAGGTTCCTCTACTTCTTCAGACTTGACAGGAATGTCAGTTGAACTGTCAAGGAATGTTTCAACATCCTCCATGACATCGGTTCCTTCCTCTTTATCGTCCACAATAACATTTATGGATTCCATCAGGACATTGGTCCTGTAGTTGAACACTCTGTAGGCTCTGCTGTTAGTTGAGTATCCCAGAAATATACCCTCATCACTTTTCGGATCTAGCTTTCTTCTCTGTTCACGATCTGTGAGAATGTAGCATTTACTTCCAAAGATATGAAAGTACTTCACAGTAGGTTTTCTGCCTTTCCATATTTCATACAGAGTGGAGGAGGTTCCTTTTCTCAAGGTGACCCTGTTGTGAACATAGCACGCGGTATTCATTGCTTCAGCCCAAAAGTGCATGGGGAGCTTCTTTGCATGAATCATTGCTCTGGCAGATTCTTGAATAGTTCTATTTTTTCTTTCAACTATCCCATTCTGCTGGGGAGTTATAGGGGAGGAGAACTCATGACTTATTCCTTCAAACGAGCAAAACTCATCAAACTTGGAGTTCTTGAACTCCGTACCATGATCACTCCTAATTCGGACCACACAACTGTCCTTTTCCCTTTGAAGTCTGATGCACAGGTCTTTGAAGACATCGAATGTATCTGACTTCTCTCTGATAAAGCTTATCCACGTGTATCTGGAATGGTCATCAACCACCACGTAGGCATATCTCTTCCCACTAAGACTTTCAACCTGCATAGGTCCCATTAAGTCCATATGTAACAGTTCCAGAACTCTGGAAGTTGTAGGATGTCCCAGCTTCGGATGTGACATCTTGGTTTGCTTGCCCACTTGGCATTCACCACAGACTCTTCCTTCATCAATAAGCAGCTTTGGGATCCCTCTGACTGCTTCCTTGGATATAATCTTCTTCATTCCCCTTAAGTGGAGATGTCCAAGACGTCTATGCCACATCTTCACCTCCTGTTCTTCCTTGGTTGAGGAGCATATTGTAGAAAAGTTAGAGAATTTAGGTTCCCACAGATAACAGTTATCTTTGGACCTGGTTCCTCTCATAACTTCCTGATTGTCACCATTAGCCACAATGCAAAGCTCCTTAGTAAACTGAACATGAAACCCTTGATCACACAACTGACTTATGCTGATGAGGTTTGCAGTTAGTCCTCTTACTAACAGCACATTATTCAGTTTTGAAACTCCAGAGCAGTCCAGCTTACCCACACCTTTTATTTTACCTTTGGCACCATCACCAAAGGTCACATAGCTGGTAGTGTGAGGTTGAATATCCACCAGTAGATTTTCCATACCAGTCATATGTCTTGAGCATCCACTGTTAAAGTACCAGTCTTCTCTGGTAGAGGCCCTTAGAGCAGTGTGTGCTATCCTAGCATACCATTGTTGCTTCTTGATGGGAACATAGCGCTTATATGGTTTATGCTTAGGCCTGACATGCGTGGCTTGGTTAGGGAAACCATGAATCCAGTAGCAGAAGGCTTTTATATGACCAAGCCTACCACAGTGGTGACACCTCCACTCCTGGTATTTCCTCTTCTGATGATCATTCATCCTAGTTCCTCGATGTTGAGACATTGGCTTTGACTTCCGCTTGAACTTCTGAACTTTTGCCTTTGGGCGTTTGTGTTCAGCTGAGGATCTTTTCCCAAATCCTAGGCCAGATTTGGTTCCAGACTGCTGTCCCACCTTTAGTATCTCTTCCAAGATGTCAATTCCCTTATTCATCATTCTGATGGATTTGGTCATCTGATTCAGCTTGGAGGTCAGCAGGGCTATCTCACCATTTAGACCCTCTATGACAGACAATTGCTTTTGTCTCTCATCTTCCAGTTCCTTGATGAGGTTCTTCTATTTTTCTCCTTGTGCACGCACTTCTGCACTGGTGGTACATAGCTTCTTATAGGCTGCAGCAAGTTCATCAAAGGTCAGTTCATCTGCACTTGAGTCATCATCAGAGGCACAAACACTGGTTAGTGCAGTGACATGTTTGGCAGATTCTCCTTCAGATTCACTTTCAGAATCTCCTTCAGACCATGTGATAGTTAGCCCCTTCTGTTTCATCTTGAGATAAGTAGGACATTCAGCTCTGACGTGTCCATACCCTTCACAACCATGACACTGGATTCCCTTGCCTTGGTTGAACTTTTCTTCAGAAGTTGATCTTTTCCTGATGTCAGACGGGATGTTTGTGACATTAGGTCTCCCTCTTTGATCAATCTTCTTCACGAACTTGTTGAACTGTCTCCCAAGCATGGCTAAGGCTTCTGATATACTTTTATCACCTTCAGTATATCCTGCTTCTGACTCCTCTTCAGCATTAGATACAAAAGCTATGCTTTTGTTCTTCTTTTCAGCATTCTCACACAAGCCCATTTCAAAGGTTTGAAGAGAACCAATGAGCTCATCCACCTTCATATTGCAGATGTCCTGTGCCTCCTCTATGGCTGTGACCTTCGTAGCAAATATCTTAGGCAAGGACCTGAGAATCTTTCTTACAAGTTTCTCTTCAGCCATTTTCTCACCTAGTCCACCAGAGGTGTTTGCAATTTCAAGAATATTCATGTGAAAGTCATGAATAGTCTCATCCTCTTTCATCCTCAGATTTTCAAACTTGGTGGTCAGCATCTGAAGTTTGGACATCTTCACCTTGGAAGTACCTTCATGAGTTACCTTGAGGGTATCCCAAACTTCCTTAGCTAGTTCACAGTGGTGTACCATCCTGAAGATGTTCTTACTGATTCCATTGAACAATGCATTCAAGGCCTTGGAATTTCCAAGAGCTAATGCCTCTTGCTCCTTGTCCCACTCTTTTTCAGGAATCTGCACACTGACTCCATCTTCACCTGTCCTCATTGGATGTTCCCATCCTTTGTTGACAGCTCTCCAGACTTTGCTGTCTAGAGACCTTAAGAAGGCTATCATACGAGGCTTCCAGTCATCATAATTAGAGCCATCCAACATGGGTGGTCTGTTTGAGTGTCCTAAATCCTTGTCCATGGTACTAGAAAGTAACTTCCCTATATCTCACCCAGAAATTCACAGGCAGGGTGCCTGCTCTGATGCCAATTGAAATTCTAGTTATCAGACTTTGGATGTCACACGGGTTGTTATGACATCCAATTCTGCACAGACAGGAATTATGCAGAACTTAAAAGTAAGTGCAGTAAATAACACAAGTAATTGTTTACCTAGTTTAGTCCAACATGACCTACATCTGGGGGCTACCAAGCCAGGGAGGAAATCCACTATTAGTAGTATCAATTCAAAGCTAAACTCACCCGTTTACAACTTATCACTTAATCCCTACCCAATGCAATTTCAATCTTAAACTAAGATCAGAGTTCCTACTCACTCCCCCTCAATCACCTCAGTGATTACTATCTTTAAACAATATTAAAGACAAGTTGAAGTCACACTTCAAACAACTCTTGATTGTGCTTCACAGCTTTAATCAAGATACACAGCACTCACGCTTAAAAGCTTTGAGCGACACAACACTTACAACTCAATGAACACCCTATGCCACAGCAATCATCTACTTGATAATGGCTTGGCTTACAAGTTACGTCTACTACAAGACTCACAAAAATACAGCAGTGAAGTATGATGGACACATAAAATCTTCAACGCCTCAAAATCCCCGAAACTGAATGAAGGAACGCCTTCCTTTTTATATTGCAGTACCTGGGCTTTTGCACTTGTATTCTCCTGAATTTAAGGTCACACGAGTTCCCATAAATTCAACATTTAGGTTACTAACAAATAGGCTATTTGTTAGGTTCATTAAATGTAACTTGGTTGTTGGTTTCCTGGTTTTTCTCTAAGCTGTTGACTTCCTGAAGAATAGCCCAAGAAAAGCTGAAACAGAAAACTGAACAACCTACAATATAGCATATGCTGTCAGGAATGAATGTCACGACATTCAGCTCGACATCAAGGTCCATATGCTGAGTCTGTTTTTCCAGAAAACAGACTGTACAATTTTGCTGACCTGTACATGATCAAAATGACCATACTACAGTAACAACTTACATTAATAAATGTTAAAGTGTCCAACTTAACATTTACACATTTGGCCTTAAGTTAGTTCTGTTATTCTCTTGAAGAACAAACTAAGTTACATGCTGACGTATAGCAGAACACCACTCTGTCTAATGTTCAGTAGCTGCTGTCAGTGATGAATGTCATAACATCCAATTTGACATTCAGTCAGTAGGCCTTATGCCAGGTCTGGTCTTTCCTTGATAACCAGACTGGAAATAAATACTAAGTTCTAACAGAACACCAACTGTTCTATTTCTTAGTATCTGTTGACAGGTATGAATGTCACAGCATCCAGTTTGACATTCAATAAATCCTGTGTTAGCTAATCCTGCAGTAACTACTCAAGTGTGTCATGACATCAGTCAAGACATCAGAGTACAGTTAGATATTCTAACCTACAATGTAGTCACACATACATACTATGTCATGACATCAGTCAAGACATTTGTAACCAGCTAGTGTTTTACCATATAATGCAACCAATTAAACACCTACATATGTCATTTAGGGTGAATCTGGGAAAATGGGTACATTAGGTTTTGCATGTGGGTGTAGATTTGCATGTACTTTAGAGCGATGCCTTTCATGATAAATCACGTAGTTTCTGAAATGGGTGCAAGTAGACTTAGGGTTTTATGAAATTGGACTTTTAAGAAGAGAGAACCCAGAACCCGTAAGATTCGCTAGCATATCGCTAGGAGAATCAGTGGCGAGCATTCGTTGCCACTTCGCTAGGCGAACCTGTAGCGAAGCTTCGCTAGGTCCTCGCTAGGCGAAGCAGCAACGACCATGACAGTACTTGGATTTTCTGTTTTGCTTTCTAATCTATTTGGTGTTTATGTTGTTTCTTCTCTATGTCTCTACATAAAATTATATGAATGTATATGTATATGTATATATGGTGATTATGCTGACAAAGCGATCACGAAGGATACAAAGATGTTGCAAAGAATTTGAACAACCGCTACAATCCTCGGTCAATCCACGAAATCATGGAGACAAACTGCTGAAGAACAGAGAGATCAACATCCCAAAAACTCAAACCCTAGCTGGGGAAAGAGAAGATCTGCTGAGGAAATACGCATCCAACTGTAGGGAATTTTAGGTCGACACCATAAAAATGGGAGAGAACCCTACCGGGGAGAAAACCAACAGCCGCTCAAAAACCAGGAGGAAACTCTGACTGGGAGGAAAGGTACAACGATTGGTGGGGACATTAAAGCGATCTACTGGAGAGAGATCATACATCTTTTGATGACGATCTACCTGCTAAAGAACAACGAACTTCGCTGGGAAGGCCAAAACTCTGTTAGGGACCAAAACATGTCGCTGGGGCTATACAAGTATCTTAGCGACTTTACTAGGGAAAATAATATGCCACAGAGTATATGAATCAACCAAATCAGCTGGGAAAAGAAAGAAACTCCACTGAGGAACAAGCACTCCACCGGAGAACTGTATCCACTAGTTGGGGACAACAACACTCTACCGAGGACATGAATCAATACTGATGCCTAGAGATACCCGAAGAGTTACTGCTTGGGAAACCTCAGGTGCTTCGCACTTAAGCACTTACTATCTTACTGAAATGTTGTTGATATTACTGTTACTTGCTTTGGAAAAGTTTATGCTTTTATATTTTAAAGAAACTTGATTTTGATTTAAAAATTTTAATTTCAAAATGATCATAATAAAATTTAAAACTATTCGCTGAAGTAAATAAGAGTAGAAACAATTGGATAAAAGCTCAACTTTATTTAATAGAATGGTAGTTTGAAAATGACAAGACTCCATAGATTTTACAAATTTGAAAATGGTAATTTTCATGGAAAATGGTTACATTGAATACAAATGATCCTTAATCCTTCTACCAAATCTTGATATCCACTGTGCTTTCGACCGCTGCTGAAGATGAACTAATGTTAACCCTTGTGCTCAAACAATTCTTCAAAACTCACTGAAGATCAGAAGAATGCAGTTACTTGCCATAGTCCCTAATTTTTGCATAAGTTGCCCCAAGGTGGGGTACTCAACTTATCGGGATATTATTTCTATTTTTTTATGTCTCTAATTTTTTCCTGGATCGCCCTTTCGGGCTCTCAACCCACCGAGACGCTCATTTTTGCCTAAGCCACCCTTTCGGGTTTTCAACTTAGTGAGTTGTTCTTTTATTTTTTTAGGTGAAGTATTTCTTGACTGCATCTGCATTCACATGACGAGTGAACTCTTCACCATCCATAGTTGTAAGAATCAATGCACCACCTGAAAAGGCTCTCTTGACAACATATGGGCCTTCATAATTAGGATTCCATTTTCCTCTAGAATCTGGCTTGAACGACAAAATCTTTTTGAGTACAAGGTCACCTTCTCTGAACACTCGAGGTTTGACCTTCTTATCAAAAGCATCCTTCATTCTCTGCTGATACAACTGACCACAACACATGGCAGTCAATCTCTTCTCTTCAATTAAATTCAACTAGTCAAACCTGGTTTGGCACCAATCAACTAGAGTCAACTTGGCTTCCATGAGCACACGCAACGAAGGAATCTTAACCTCTACGGGGAGCACTGCTTCCATACCATAAACAAGAGAGAAAGGGGTTGCCCCTGTGGAAGTGAAGACGGATGTACGATACCCATGCAACGCAAATAGGAGCATCTCATGCCAATCCTTATATGTGACAACCATCTTCTGGATAATCTTCTTGATGTTCTTATTCGCAACTTCAACAACCCCATTCATCTTGGGTCTATAGGGAGAAGAATTATGATGTGCAATCTTGAAGTCTTTGCAAAGAGCTTCCACCATATTGTTATTCAAGTTCGATCGATTATCAGTAATGATCTTACTTGGCACACCATAACGGCATATGATCTGATTCTTGATAAACCTTAGAACAACTTGCTTGGTTACATTCACATACGATGCCGCTTCAACCCATTTTGTGAAATAGTCAATTGCCACTAAAATGAAACGATGTCCATTCGAAGCTTTGGGTTCAATCATCCCAATCATATCAATCTACCACATGGAGAAGGGCCATGGGGAAGAGATAACATTCAGTAGTGTCGCAGGAACATGAATCTTATCAACATAAATATGACACTTGTGGCATTTCTTCACAAACTTGCAACAGTCAGATTCCATTATCAGCCAATAGTAACCTGCTCACAACATCTTCTTCGCCATTGCATGTCCATTAAAGTGAGTGCCAAAGGAACCTTCATTCACTTCGGTGATCAACAAGTCTGCTTCGCGTCTATCCACACATCTGAGCAAAACCATGTCGAAGTTTCTCTTGTACAGTACATCACCATTTAAGTAGAATTTACCGACTAAACTTCTCAAAGTCTTCTTATCTTTCAAAGATGCCCCAGGTGGGTAAGCCTGACTTTGGAGGAAACATTTGATGTCGTAATACCACAACTTCTCATATTTGATCTCTTCAACAACAAACACATGAGTTGGCCTATCAAGACGCATCATAGATAAATTGGGAACTTCATTCCAATACTTCACTATAATCATTGATGCCAACGTTGCAAGAGCATCTACCATCCGATTCTCATCTCGAGGGATATGATGAAACTCAACCACTGTAAAGAAAGTTGAAATCCTCCTCGGATAATCTCTATATGGTATCAAACCGAGTTGATTCATCTCCCATTCTCCTTTGATCTGATTCACAACCAAAGATTAATCACCGAAGACATCCAAATACTAGACTCTGAGATTCATGGCTTCTTCAAGCCCCATAATGCAAGCTTCATATTCTGCCATGTTGTTTGTACACTTGAAAGTCAATCTAGCTATAAATGGTAGATGCATGCCTTGAGGAGTAATAATCACTTCCCCAATGCCATTTCCATATTGATTAACACCTCCATCAAATACCATGCCCCAACGAGAACTAGGCTCTAGCCCTTCATCTAGAAATGGTTCATCACAATCTTTTATTTTCAAGTACAGAATCTCTTCATCTGGAAAATCATACTGTACTGACTAATAATCTTCAATTGGTTGGTGAGCCAAATGGTTAGCCAAGATACTACCTTTGATTGCTTTCTGAGATTAGTATTAGATATCATACTCTGATAACAACATCTGCCAATGGGAAATTCTCCTAGGTAAAGCAGGCTTCTCAAATATATACTTGATTGGATCCATTTTGGATATCAACCAAGTGGTATGATTCAACATATACTGACGCAGACGCTTAGCAGCCCAAGCCAATGTGCAATAAAATTTCTCTAGCATTGAATACCGAGTCTCACAATCGGTGAATTTCTTACTGAGGTAATAAATTGCGAATTCTTTCTTCTCAGTCTCATCTTGCTGACCAAGAACACAACCCATACTCTCTTTGAGCATAGTCAAATACATAATCAATGTTCTTCCTTCAACAGGTGGAGACAAAATTGGAGGTTCAAGCAAATATTCCTTGATACTATCAAATGCTTTCTGGCAGTCTTCGGTTCAATCACAAGACTGATCTTTCCGAAGAAGCTTGAATATAGGCCCACATGTGGCAGTCATGTGGGAAATGAATCTGGAAATATAATTCAAGCGGTCGAGAAAACCTCTGACTTGCTTCTCAGTTTTGGGCGCAGGCATCGTTTGTATTGCTTTGACCTTGGCAGGATCAACTTCAATACCTTTCCTGCTGACAATAAAGCCTAACAACTTACTAGAACGAACACCAAAAGTACATTTATTGGGATTCAAGTGGAGTTTATACTTCCTCAAACGCTGGAATAGCCTCAACGAATGCTCAACATGTTCCTCTTCATCAATTGATTTTGCAATCATGTCATCGACATAAACTTCAATCTCTTTATGCATCATATCATGAAAAAGAGTAGTCATTGCTCTCTGGTATGTTGCACCAGCATTCTTTAAACCGAAGGGCATCACTCTATAACAGAATGTTCCCCAGGGTGTAATGAATGGGGTCTTCTCCATATCCTCGGGTTCCATCTTAATCTGATTATATCCGGAAAATCCATCCATAAACGAAAAGACTTTGAATTTAGCAGTATTGTCTACCAACATATCAATATGTGGCAGAGGGAAATCACCTTTCGGACTGGCTTTATTCAAATCTTTATAGTCAACACACATGCAGACTTTTCCATCCTTCTTTGGCACAAGTACAATATTGGCCACCCATTGCGGATACTCAACAGTTACAAGGAAACCAACATCCATCTGCTTTTGAACTTCCTCTTTGATCTTCACAGCCATATCAGGTTCTTCTCAACTTCTTCTTTTCCATCCTTCTTTGGCACAAGCACAATATTGGCCACCCATTACGTTCTTCTCAACTTCTGCTTGACTGGCGGGCATTCTGGCTTCAACAGAAATCTATGCTCCACAATATCAGAATCCAACCCAGGCATGTCTTGATAGGACCAAGCAAACACATCTGAATACTCTCGAAGAAGATCAATCAACCCCTTCTTAGCATCTGGACACAGTCGAGACCCAATCTTGACTTCCTTCACATCATCCTCGGAACCCAAGTTGACTAGCTCAATCTGCTCTTCAAATGGCTGAATAGTCTTCTCATCTTGCTCAAGAAGATGAGACAACTCATCACTCACTTCTACATCACTTTCCTCCTCGGCTTCAAACACAGGGAATTCAAAATTTGGAGAAGGAGAAGGAACATTGTATTCAACGGGGTTAGGAACCAACCTGCGTAATGATTTGATATTTTGATTTTAGAGAAGTGAATTTGTGACCAAATATTATGCAGATGGACAATTATATTGTTTATTTATGTTTTTCTGTGATTACCATTTTCAGAAATAAGCAAAAAGTAAAAATAAAACATCAAAGATGTGGATGAATAGAATTAATTTTATTCATGATCAATTTAAAATGCCCAACAATGTTCACTTCTCCCTTAGGCATAGGAGAAGGATTTTAAAATATAAAAAAGAAAATTACTTAGATCGATGCAAAATAACAGGAATATCAACAGCAGTCCAATTGTTGCATGTCTGCCCATGCCTCACAAGTTGGTGCAGTCTTCCTCTTCATTGTTCTCAAGCACGACAGCTAAGTGATGTTCATTCCCATGAATGAACCCTCCGCTACGGGAACTGAGTTGCATCTCTTTTGATCTAACGGTTGACGAAGCCTTCTGGAACCCCAAACCAGTTCTTCCTTTGTTATCGGCGACCTCTACCACGTGCCCCCACTGATCAATAGGACCTTCTTCAACAATTTTCTGCGCATCTTTCAGAGAGGACATAGGTGCCCCAATTCTCTTCTCAGCAGCAACAGACAAAGCTTGGAACAACGTTCCAACCTCATCCTCAGCTTCCACATATGAAAAAGATGACAGATGGCTGACTAACAGTTCTTTCTCTCCTCCAACTATCACTAGCTTGCCATTCTTGACAAACTTGAGCTTTTCGTGCAGAGTGGAAGTAACAGCTCTTGCTTCATGAATCCATGGTCTTCCCAACAAACAACTATAGGTCGGGTGAATATCCATTACCTGGAAAGTAATCTGAAAATCACTCAGACCAATCTTCACTGGAAGGTCCACTTCACCAACGACAGTCTTGCGTGAACCATCAAAGGCTATTACAATTACTCCACTGTACCTCATGGGAGCTCCTTAATAAGATAACTTTGAAAATGTTGGCTTTGGAAGCATATTGAGTGACGACCCAGTATCAACTAGCACGTTTGACAAAGCATCTTCTTTGCAATTCATCGAAATATGCAAAGCCATACTGTGATTTCTTCCCTCCTCAGGGAGTTCTTCATCACAAAAACTCAATTTGTTGCATGAAGTGATGTTGGCTACAATATGATCAAACTGAGCCACAATAACATCTTGCTCCACGTACGCCTGTTCGAGAACTCTTTGGAATGCTTCTCTGTGGGCTTCAAAGTTTAAAAGCAGAGACAACACTGAAATCTTAGAGGGAGTCTGAAGCAACTGCTCAACCACCTTGAATTCACTCCTCTTGATCAGCCGAAGTACCTCATCATCATCACTATTGGATTTCAAATTGCTGGATTCACCATACTTATCTCTTGAACAGCCCATAGGATCTACCATAGGCACTTTCGCCTTCTTGCCAACAATCAAATCTTCCTTACTCTCTTGGACAACTGGCCCAAAAAACTCGACCACTGCGGGTCACCTTCATAACACTTACAATGCTCACTATTGAACTGGACATGGGCAACGGGACCTCTTGACCTTTCTCAATCATCGTAGCATTGTATTGATATGGTACAGCCTTATCAGATGCATACGGGACTGGGCCCGCCAACTGTATTACCAACGGCGAAACTGATCTACTCCTGACGTTCTTGCTGTTATCATACTGCATCACCAACCGCTCTAGTTGCTTTAAAATGAGAACAATGACATTAACATAGTAATCTATATGACGGGATTGAACGATCTGGATCATGCCTTCATCCATCAGACGCTGGATGTCCTTTTTCACAACAATGCACCCCCTTGGGTTCACGCTACAAATATCACAACCATCGTGATCATGTTCACATTCACTCATAAAATAGATATCTTTGTGCATCTGCACCAGAGACCTTCGAATAAACCGGACATCAAAAACTTTAAATTCACCTGGACAACCGTCCACCATGTTCACTGAAGTATTCCCATGAGCGGGCAAGGGATTAGCTTTCACATTAGGCGCGCAATCTTCAAAAGACACCATGCCACTCTTCATAAGATTTTGCACCTCATATTTAATCGGATAACAGTTTTCAATATCGTGCCGAGGTGCACCCAGGTGAAAAGCACAGCGAAGCTCGGGTTTATACCACCATGGAAGTGGTTCTGGGATCTATGGTGGATTCCTCGGTTGGATCAAATTCTTGAGGACTAAAGATGGGTATAGCTCGGCATACGACATAGGAATCGGGTCGAAAGAGACCTTCTTCCTCTCGAAGTTCTGTTGCTGGTGATGATTGTTGTTGGAACTATTGTTGTTGTAGGTGTTTGTTCTTTGTTGCGGTTGTTGTTGTTGACGTTGATTCTGATACTGATGTTGAAAACACTGGAATAATAGAAGATACTCGATGATGGTGATGTTGACGGGGTGGTAAATTCCTTCTTGCTTTAGGCCTCATCTGCCTCCCACTACTTATTGCATTTGTTTCATTTTCCTTCCTCTTGATAAAATTACTCCCAAACTTCTTGCTAGTTGACGCCTCTTCTTTCGACAATCATCCTTCACGGACCCCCTCTTCAAGTCTCATCCCCATATTTACCATTTCGTTAAAATCACTAGGGGCACTAGCAATCATGCGTTCATAGTAAAATGAACTTAGGGTTTTGAGAAAGATTTTTGTTATCTCCTTCTCCTCCAAAGGAGGAGTAATTTGGGAAGCCAACTCCCTCCAACGCTAGACATACTCTTTGAACGTCTCTTTGTCCTTCTGAGCCATGGACCTCAGTTGGTCCCTATCTGGCGCCATATCCACATTGTATTTTCACTGTTTCACGAAAGCCTCTCCTAGATCATTGAAAGTGCGGATGCTTGCACTATCTAGCCCCATGTACCAACGGAGCGCAACACCTGTCAGGCTATCCTGGAAATAGTGAATCAGTAGTTGATCATTATCTGTCTGATTTGACATCTTGTGGGCGTACATCACAAGATGACTGATTGGACACGAGTTTCCCTTATACTTCTCAAGTCAGGCACTTTGAATTTGACTGGGATTTTCACCTTGGGCACTAAGCACAGTTCAACAACACGTTTCCCTAACAAATCTTTTCCTCTCAGCATTTTCAGTTCCTTGCGCAGCTCAAGGAATTGATCATTCATCTCATCCATCTTCTCATAAACGTCCAGGCCCTCAGATGGCTCGGAGTGATAGATGGTGTCTTCTACTCGCGGAAAAGTGTGCACAATGGGAGGTGGCACACACATGACCGGGCTAGATGCCGGCATGGAAGCAAAAGTGGGAGTGAAACCCTCTAGCACAAAATTCGGTGGCATTCCCCAAGGGAATCCAGCAGGCAAATTCAGAGCGAAGTGGGCGGCGGCAGTAGGCACTCTAGAGGTTACTACTTTAGAGATGACAGTCCTCGCGGGAAGAGTTGTAGGAGTTGGAGAAGCTTGGCTTTGGGCAGCAAGAACTGACTCCATCATGGCAGTCAGTCACAATCGCCTCTTTCAAGTCTCGGTTCTCTTGCTCAAGGTGTTCCATGATCTTTGAATGATTGGCTCGAGTGCTGTACCGGTCAGTCAGCTTGGCTAAAGCACAGAAGAACATTGATCAGACACCTAGCAAAAACCTGCTTATTTAAATGATACATGAAATGCAATGCTTGAATTTATTTCCAAGGAACTTACTATATCATATGCAAATTTATAAAAATTGAAATGGCAATTGCAATAATTTTGATATGACCAAAAATCTCTTTTCATTCATATAAATTGGAAGGATTACACTGAATACAATTTCAGAAACCATAAAAGATACAAGAGAAAAGGAGACTAGACATCCTAAGGATCCCTACCAACAGTGTCAGCAGATGTGACTGAAGGCGCATACTTCCTTCGAATGCGACGAATCTCGGTCTCAAAAGAAGCCTTTATTTGAGTCTTCTCGAGGACAAGCTGGTTAACAATCTTCTTCCAAGCAACGGAAGGCTGAGGCATGCTAGAAGATGAAACCTCTGGCTCTCTCTGTCTCTTCCTCACTCGGTCTTCAAGTAGCTCAATTAGTGAATCTTTGTCCTTAAACTCCAATAGCAACTCTTCATGCTTTTTGCTTAAAGCATGGAAACACTCTGCCCACATATCCTTCTCTTGCTTCATCTTGACGAGCACGTATTCCAACTCCTCTACATCTTGGTTAGGGAAAGTTAATGGATCATCCACAACCATAGACTTAGGTCTTTCATAAGGATAAGGCATCTTCAATTCCATAGCTCTTTTCTTCACCCAAAGAGTGTAAGCTTCCAAAGCTACACAATTGCGCAGACCAAGCTCGGATCTTCCTTTCCTATGCACATTATGCCAAGCGTGCATAATCTTATGCTTCAAATGTTGGGGATCTTTACCCTCTTGATAGAAAAGACCATCTAACAAAGTTTTATTAGGTTTGTCTCTCAAGGGGAACCCAAGTTGACGACGAGCCAAAGCAGGGTTGTAGTTAATTCCTCCTTGTGTACCAATGAGAGGCACATTAGAGAATTCACCACAACCATCAATAATCTCCAAACTGCTTAAGGACGGATCATACCAAACTATATCATCATTAGTGAGAGACATAAGTCTTTGAGACCACCTTAGACATTGTTTGTTCTCCACAAAAGCAGGCATCTGAGGCAAGTGCGAAATAAACCACTTGTACAGAAGAGGAATTCAAGAGACAATCGTTCCACCACCCTTAGAATTCCTTATATGCAAAGAGAAATACATATCACCCAACAAAGTAGGCACAAGATTCCCAATCAAGAAAAGTCTAATGGCGTTAACATCACCAAAACTGTCAATGTTAGGGAACAAAGATAATCAATAGATGAGCAACACAAAGATAGCTTCAAAAGCATCCACATTACCAGCTTGAGCAAAAGCAGTAGCTTCCTTGATGAGGAAAACAAATGGCAACCATAATAACCCTTCTTTCTTCACCCAATGAGCCTATATCTCAAACTTTTTCAAGTAAAGAGCTTTAGCAATAATACTAGATCGGGGAATCTCCTCCAATCCACTAAAAGGTACTCTACTGGAAATAGGTATCCCCAAAAGATGAGAATACTCCTCCAAGGTAGGCACAAGCTCAAAATCTGGGAAAGTGAAACAACGGTAGAGAGGATCATAGAACTGCACTAGCACACTCAACAAACCTTCCACTACATCAGTAGACAAAATGGACAGAAGCTTCCCATGACGTTGTTTGAAGTCCAAGGGATCTAATACAAAAGATGCTAGCTTCCTTAACTCTTTCAAGCAGAGACATCTGAAATTGTACTTCTTAGTGTTCCTTCGTCCATAATCCAATGTCTGAAAATATTTGCAAATGACACCTTAGTTCCTTGAAATTTTGTGTGATGAATGTTATGATGCACATGGAATGCATGAATGCAACAATCACAAATAAGGGATCACACACAAGGCAAACAAAGGTCAAGGGATGAACCAAGTCATTGCCAAGATCAATCTTCCATTTTGGTGGATTATGGTTTACACCTTATCAACACCCAAGTTCCATTGATATTGACAAGACTTGATTGGATCAACCAAGAATCAAGGGTTTGTTGCAAGTCACGAGCATGGAGTCTGGGTAAGAACCGTCCCAAAGGAGTGAACTAAGGATAAAACCTGTAGATCATGTTCTAAAAAGTTCCCAAAGTCTTAATTCCATCTATCGGGTATTACATGTTATGATGACTGACTCATCGACCCATAATATTCTCAAGAGAAACTCGTCTGAGTGTAGTATCACGTAACAACTGTTATCAAGTCTACACTTGGACAGTTTCCGCACCACGTACTAAATAAGCCAAGATGGGTTAGGTGTTCTAAGGTCCTTAGCTTCTCAGACCCAATTAGAAATAGTCATGCCTAACCACAAACACTTGTGTGACATTTCCAAATCTAAAGGAGTCTCCACTGAGCAGATGGATGTCAAGCCAACTTGTTAAGGACTACTTCACACAAGTCGAACATGACTATACGATCCTCCTATCTTAATTGCACTCAAGTTCGGGTTAGAACTTATCTCACCACTCAGAGATCACCAAGCATAACAAGCAAATTATATCACACATACATATATACAAACATCACATATATACAAAGAACAAACAAACAAACAAGACAACAAAGTCTATCACACAATATGGTCCAAGTAGACAAAGTGGAAATTGCATAAGCATAAACAACTAGAATGATATGTAGAATGACAAATGATTATAGGACAATAAAAGTAAATTGCACTAAAAGTAAAAGCTTGAAAGTAAAAGTTTATGGTTAGTAAGTTAATAGTTAGTTTTGTTTTGCTTTTTGATGTCAAGACATTCTTTGGAGAACACTCAACCCACTTGCCACAAGCATGGATCCTTGAACCAAAACATCTTTTAAAGGAAGGAAAGAAGGCCAAGTTTCCACACAATCTCACTAACTAGAATGCTTATGCCTTTATGTCACAAATTTAGTGCTATGTTAAGCAATCGTAATTTGACTTATGTAGAAGTCACACCTATTTGAGGTCGGGCAATAAACTTTTGGTGTTAATGCATGTTGGAGACATAGTATTAAGAAATATGCTCAGAAGGAGAAACAATCATTACCAAACAAGGGTAAATGAAAGATAACTCGCAAGGGATAAATTTCCTAAAAAAAGCAATTATCCGAGAGATAAATCACCGGTTACTGGGTGGTATACTCAAAAACGAAGGAATATCAATACCGGATATTGGGCAAAGATAACCAACAAATGGGGGATTACATCTACCGGTTACTGGGTAGAAAACCGCAGAAATAGGACTTACAACTACTGGGTACTAGGTAGAAGGCCACGAGATCCACTGGGGAAAAGGATGAACAATTACTGGTTACTGAGCAATTGAACAACTAAACCACAGGAAACTGTAGGGGATAACAAGAAAAGAGTCAATCTAGGAACAAACTAGAAAGAGACAATTAAACAAGACTCAACCCAATGAGGATATAAATCAGGGAAGTAATTCCATCCCGATACGCAACTGGGGAGGAAACTGAAATAATGATCATCCACGAGGACTTAACTCATTGGGGAATAAAGAAGGAAAGATAGACACTTTTTACCTATGGGGCTAACTCTATATGGAGAGATCAGACACGAGCATTTGCTTGGGGAAGAACATTTCACCAATAGCAGGAGATAACAAGCAAAGATATATGGAAAAGAATGTAAATCATGAATATCTGAATGCTATGATTATGCATGTGTATGCATGATTTGTGTATGATTAATGCTGACAGACAGACATATCTAACACAAACAGGTTCAAGAGTCATGAATGGACATCCGACGCAACATCTCAAAAAAAAGGGCAAGGCCTACATGAGAATTCAATTCTGGTGGGGATGATCAAATACCGGAATACATCGATCACCGTTGGGGATAGGCAAAGTCACAACTTCTAACTTCCAGGGACTTCTCATCAATTCTCTATTGGGGAATTTATCAAGGAATGACGTGAAATTCCATGGGGGAACAACACCAAACGGATACTCATCAATCAAAACATTCTCTTCTAACTATTGGAGAGACATCTCTGCTAAGGGGAGAAAGAACAATTTGCTCCGCTGGGGAAGGAAGCAACACATCTTCCTCATCATTTCTCAATACTTAGAAGAAATCTTCAGACATAGAGAGGGTACAAATTATCAAACTCGGGTCAGGCAACCCTACTGGGGATAAACTGTAGGAAATTCTCAAAGGAAACTGTCTTAGCTAAGGGAATCGGAAATGAATCCTTCGTCAACACGTGACATGCTAGGGATGGAAAAAAGAAACTGACCCTCCACCAGTCCGCTCAAGACAACTTCCTGCTGAGGAGATAACATGAAAGCTGATGAAGAGGAAATAAACATGCCAGAATGTGAACAAATGTGTTACCTTTTGGAAATCGTACTATCCTTGGGGAAGCACTGAGGACATTCCATTTATCCTTTTAGTCATTGTGAATGTTCATTTTGTTTAAAACAATTTATAAAACTTTATTTGTTTAAAACAATTGAAATTCTGGTATCAGATATGAGATGTCGAAGGTAATGTCACGACACTAATATCTGAGTAATGCAAACAGAATAAAGATAGAGAATAGTAATGCATGATACACAAGCAATTGTTAACCCAGTTCGGCCCAACTCACCTACATCTGGGGGCTACCAAGCCAGAAAGGAAATTCACTAAAATAGAATCAGTTCAAAGACTCTCCGTACACTTTAACAAGTTACAGTCTTTCTCACCTAATCTCTACCCGTGAAATTTCTACCTAAGCACTCTTAGATATGAGAACCCACTCACTTCCCTACAATCACACCTGTGATTTTAAACAACAATCCCTTGAGAAAAGAAAACACTTTTCAATAACACACTCTTGATTTTACTTCACAGTTTCAATCAAGAAGACACACTCTTGATCTTGCTTCACAGCTTTGATCAAGAAGACACACACTTGATCTTGCTTAACAACCTTGATCAAGTAGACACACACTCTTGCTTAACAGCTTTAGAGTGACAAATTACAACCATAAATCAGTCCAATTCAATCATCAAAAGATGACTTGAATGGCTTACAATTCTCACGACTAAACATACACAAACCCTAACTCTCTCTATATATTTCGCTCAGTATTGGTTGTGTTGTAAAACAGGTTTTCTAAGTCCCTTTTTATAGAAGCTTTCAGTTGGGCTTGGACATCTTGAAAACCCTAAATCTATTTTCCAATCAAATCTTCTCATGACAACTAGTTAGATCTCTTTGGAAAATAAGTAAATCAGGTTGTAATTGATGATTGAATGCGCCTGCAAATCAGATATTCAATCATACATAGATTGCCATTAATTGTGCAATCACAAAATACCAGACATTCACACTGAATGTTTTGTGTACAAGATGTCATGACATCGGGTCTGACATCCTGGAAAAATCCTGCATAATTCCATAATTCCTTTTATAACTTCCAGCAGGTACACACCATCAGATGCCATGTCATTATGAAATTCTGAAACAATCCTGCATGATTATGTTTCTTAAGCTCCAGTAGGTACATATGATATCTCATGTTAAGACATCACACATAACATCTTGTGAACACTCTTTGTTTTACCAAAATTGCTGCCAACACTTAGAATCAACAACAATGATATTTATCAATTAAAACATGCAAACATCTGTTAAACAGAAACAAGTATGAGTGCCAAGAATTGGATAAAGGCTCAAATTTATTTAATGGGATGGTAATCCGCAAATGGCGAGACTCCATGGATCTTTACAAAATTTGAAATTTATGATATACATGGAAAAAGGGCTACATTGAACATAATGACCGTTTCTCCACCAACTCTGAATTCACTATATTTGACGCTTCAGTTGACGACGATTGAGCAAGAATCCCTAACAAATGACAGTTGTAGAGCAAAGTCTTGTCAGGATGCAGTTACTTGCCAAATCCCTAATTTTTGCCTAGATTGCCCCAGGGTGAGGTACTCAATCTAGCGGGATATGTGTATTCACTTCTTTTTATGTCTCTAATTTTTTCCTGGACCGCCCTTTCGGGTTTTCAATCCACCGAGATGCTCATTTTTGCCTAAGCTGCCCTTTCAGGTTTTCAACTTAGTGAGCTATTCTGTTTTTACTTTTAGGCGAAGTATTTATTGACTGCATCTGAATTCACAGGACGAGTGAAATCCTCCCCATCCATAGTTGTAAGCAACAAAGCACCGCCTGAAAAGGCTCTCTTAACAACATATGGACCTTCATAGTTTGGAGTCCACTTGCCCTTGGAATCGGGCGCGAAAGAGAAGACTTGCTTGAGCACGAGATCACCTTCTCGGAACACACGAGGCTTGACCTTTTTATCAAAGGCTTTCTTCATCCTTTGCTGATATAACTGGCCATGGCAGATGGCTGTCAATCTTTTCTCTTCTATCGAATTCAGTTGGTCATAACGACTTTGAACCCATTCAGCCTCAGTCAACTTGGCTTCCATCAAAACTCTCATCGATGGGATCTCGACCTCTACGGGGAGCACAACCTCCATGCCATATACAAGGGAGAAAGGGGTTGCCCCTTTTGAAGTAAGAACAGGTGTATGATAGCCATGCAAAGCAAATGACATCATCTCATGCCAGTCTTTGTACGTAACAATCATCTTCTGAATGATCTTCTTGATGTTATTGTTAGCAGCCTCAACAACCCCATTCATCTTGGGTCTAAAGGGAGAAGAATTATGATGTGCAATCTTGAACTCGCTACACAGATCCTTCATCATCTTATTGTTCAAGTTAGATCCATATAAGTAATGATCTTGTCTGGCACACCATATCGGCATATAAGCTGGTTCTTGATAAACTTTACGATCACCTGCCTGGTCACATTTGCATACGATTCCGCTTCAACCCACTTGGTGAAGTAATCAATAGCTACGAGAATAAAACGGTGATCGTTCGACGCCTTCGGTTCAATCATGCCAATCATGTCAATTCCCCACATGGAGAAAGGCCATGGTGATGAAATAACATTCAGAAGTGTTGGGGGAATATGAATCTTATCTGCATAAATCTGACACTTGTGACATTTCTTCACATATTTACCGCAGTCAGACTCCATTGTCAGCCAATAGTAGCCTGCTCTCAATATCTTCTTCGCCATGGCATGTCCATTAGAATAAGTACCAAATGAACCCTCATGAACTTCAGTCATCAACAGGTCTACTTCGTGTCTATCCACGCATCTGAGCAGAACCATGTCAAAGTTCCTCTCGTAAAGCACATCACCATTAAGGTAGAAACTGCCAGACAATCTCCTCAAAGTCTTCTTATCTTTAACAGATGCCCCAGGCGTGTAAGTATGACTCTAGAGAAAGCACTTGATATCATAATACCATGGCTTATCATCTTTCACTTCTTCAACTTCTAACACATGAGCTGGTCTATCCAAGCGCATCACAGTAATATTGGGGACTTCATTCCAATACTTCAATACAATCATTGAAGCAAGCGTATCGAGAGCATCCGCCATCCGATTCTCATCCCGAGGAATATGATGGAAGTCAACCTTAGTAAAGAAAGTTGAAATCCTCCTCGCATAATCTTTGTATGGGATAAGGCCAGGCTAATTCATTTCCCATTCACCTTTAATCTGATTAACAACAAGGGCTGAATCACCACAAACATCAAGGTGTTTGATCCTAAGATCAATACATTCTTCCAAACCCATAATACAAGCCTCATACTCCGCCATATTATTCTTGCATTTGAAAGTTATCCTTGCTATAAAAGAAAAATGTGTTCCTTGAGGAGTAATAGTCACTACCCCAATACCATTTCCATACTGATTGAAAGCACCATCGAACACCATACCCCATCGGGAACCAGGCTCTGGCACTTCATCGAGCGTAGGCTCATCGCAATCTTTCATCTTCAAATACAGAATCTCCTCATCAGGGAAGTCGTACTCCACAGAATGATAATCTTCAATTGGTTGATACGCTAGATCATCAGCCAAGATACTACCTTTAATAGCTTTTTGAGCTCGATACTCAATATCGTACTCAGATAACAACATCTGCCAATAGGTAATTCTCCCAATTAAAGAAGGCTTCTCAAAGATTTATTTGATTGGATTCATTTTGGAGATCAACCAAGTCGTATGATTCAACATATATTGGCGCAAACGCTTAGCAGCCCAAGCCAAAGCACAACATGTATTCTCAAGCATTGAATACCGAGACTCACAATCAGTAAACTTCTTACTCAAGTAGTATATCGCATACTCTTTCTTTTCTGATTCATCTTGTTGTCCAAGGACACAACCCATGGAATCATCAAGCACGGACAAGTACATAATCAACTATCTCCCTTGAACAGACGGGGACAGAATCGGAGGCTCAGACAAATACTCTTTGATACTATCAAACGCCTTTTGGCAATCTTCGGTCCAATCATGACGCTGATATTTCCGAAGGAGCTTGAATATAGGTGCACATGTGGCAGTCATGTGGGATATAAATCTTGAAATATAATTCAAGCGGCCAAGAAAACCTCGGACTTGCTTCTCAGTTTTGGGCGTCGGCATCTCCTATATTCCCAAGGCCATAACTTGCTCAACTTTTATGAGTTGAAAGATTTCCAAGTTGCACAATCAAATTAAAGATGTCTAATTCAACTTTGATGTTTGTAGTGAGAGCTAATTCAACTTTTATGAGCATGTGATACGAGGATACATTATAGGTCATTTTTGCCTTATACCATTGAACAAGTGATTTTCCTCAACTTCAAAAATGCATAACTCTATCATTATAAATCTAAATGAAATTAAATTGGTGACCATTTTGAAGGTATTTGAAATATATACAAGTTTGATGAAGACATTGTTCTCATTTGATGCTCACATAAAAAGTTAAGCAAGGTGGAATATTGAGATATATGGCTTCACACTTAGAAAAAATTTCAACATGTTGAAATTTCCAAACTTCCACCTCAAAATTCACCATGATCCATGTTCCAAATTGAAAGGTGTCCAACATCAAAGTTGTTCCCCTTGATCTAAGCTTTCCAAAGAACCCAATTTCATGCATTTTGGATGAGGTTTTCTAGTGATGTGCATGGATTTAATAGGTCTGCATCATTGGAAGAAATCAAATGTTCAAAATCCCATTTCATATTGCCTTGACATCCAAGCCTCATTTGAACTTCAGAATAGTTGTACATGGATCAAATTGGATTTTTTCATGGGCATGTACACGCCCATGCAAGCTTGTGCATCACCATGTCCAAATTTAGCAATTTTTCAAGTGTGCAATTATCACTCTCAAATGCTATAAATACAGACCCTTGGAGCTTAGTTCAAAGACACCTTGCGCGCCAGCTTTTCCCCCCAATTCAAACCCTCTCATTTCAAAGGAAAACTTGAGAATTTTTAACTTGAAAATTGAGTTTGAATCTCACTGTTTGGAGATTCAAAAACTCCAGGATCCAAAGCTTTGTATCATTGCCAAACCTCTCCTGCAAGCTTCTCAAGTGTGATCAGATCGAGTTTGAAGCAAGTAACATCCATTTCTGCACAGCATTGAAGATAATTTTCAGAAAACTTCTTCTCTTCGATTCTCACTCAATTCTCATCAATTCTCTTGGATATTTCGTTGTCTGAAGTCCTACAAATGTAGGCAAGAAGATTGAGTTTCTTTGAGGTCAAATCAAAGCAACTTAGTTGACACACCTCAAAATTCAACTCCTCATATCTTTCTATACATTTGGAATTAGTTGAAATTGAGGTCAGATTCGTGCTCTACGCCATTTTTTCTTTCAGTTCATGTCCTCCTTTTTTATTTTGGTGATGGTTGAGGGTGGACCAGTCTGGTGAGGTCCACCAGAGAAGAAGACCGGAGCTCTGGCTCGGGCGGTGTGTTGGCACGTCTCCAGACCACAGGATCCTTTCAAAATGTTTTAATCTTTGGCGTTGATTTTGATTACAGCGCGTGTGGCGCGATGACTAGGTTCCATCATGGAACGCACGTTTCCATCCACTTGATCTGCCACCTCAATTAATGAGGGAGATCAATTGGTCCACATTTTTTTGATTTTCTAATTTTCATTTTATTTCAGTTGATTTTCATTAATTCGTATTAATTTTAATATTGGTCCAAAAAATATGAGAGTTTCACCAAAAAAATTTAAATAAATTCCTCTTTCATATTTTGAACTAAAATTATTTTTTGGATCATTTTTAATATTTTTCATGATTTAATTGATTTTGTGAATATTTTTAATTGTTTTAAAATACTTTTAAGTCTTTAAAAATTCTGAAATTTTTTCTCCATGGTCCTTTGACCTTTTTTGACCCATGATAAATCTCATGGCCATTTCTTTGGTGTTTTGATGAGGTTTTAGGAATTTGACAAACCATATTTAGTTTAATGTATTATTTTAAAAAAAAATAAATGCCAAATAATTGTGTTGAGCTATTGTGATAATTTGTATGAGTTTGAATTGTGTTGTTGGGCCTTGGTCAAGGTTGATTTGACTTTGTTAGGTTAAGATCATTGGATTTAGGGGATTGATGGAATGTACATTCCATTTCCCAAATCGAATGAATGATCTTAACTTGGTAAAAGTCCTCCTTTGACCAATTTGAGTTTTGATCCATTCCCCTCCCTCTTCATCTAATTCCCCTTCTTTATGCATCCATTTCATTTGGCCTATGATATCTATAAATCCTAAGGCTAGTTGATTGCAAAATCAACATAAGTATGGATGAGATTAGGCCACCTCTTTTGCATATTCTTTTTGTGTGTGGTATGTTTCATGAGCATAATCCATTATACTATGTCTCTAACATACATTAACACCAAAATTTTATTGCCAGACCTCAAATAGTTATGATTTCTGCATAAGTCCAATTACAATTGCTTAACATGGCGCTAAATTTTTGACACAAAAGGCATAGCATTCTAGTTAGTGAGATTGTAAGTCTCCCCTCTTTCATGGTATTGCATGGAGACTTGGCCTTTTTTCCTTCCTTTGGAAGATGTCTTGGTTCAAGGATCCATGCTTGTGATAAGTGGGTTGAGTGTTCTCCAAAGAATGACTTAAAAATGAAAAGAAAAACCAAAAAAATACTAACTTCTAACTCATTAACAACTAACATTTAATTTCAAGCCATTTACTTTAATGCAATTTAATTCCAAGTTTTTATTCATTTTGCCATTATTCATACCATTCTAATTTTTTATGTTAATATCATTTTCACTTTGTCCATTTGGACCATATTGTGTGATATATCTTGTTTGTGTATATTTTGTTTGTGTGGTCTTTGACCATTAATGTACATAATAACAACAAAAACCCTAAAAAAACTTTTGTGTGGACTATTGACTTGATCTTGGAACATTGGACTTAGAATTTAGGCAACATCCCTATGCTAAAGGACTTGGACAATGCCATCTTTTATGAAACCAAGGGCTTGTAATTTGAAATATCATCTAACACATCTTTGAAGATCCCTTTGAGTTCATCTGTAACATGATCATTGTGAAACTGTTATTTTGAACTTGTGACTTTTGGAATTCATCTGCTACATGCGCTAATTTGAAGAAGATCATGGAGTGGCTAAGCTTGGATGTGGCTATCTTTATTTGATGCCTTTCTCTTCAGATTGATATAATATGCATTGTGTGTTGCTTGATTCTAAGTGTCCAAGGGAATTTGGGTTTCTATATGACATTCTTGTCTATTGGATTGCTACCCGTTGGTCAGATATTTTCAACTCTTAACCTTAAAATTTGTGCTTAGGATTAGTCTCTTAATCTCCTCCCCACTTCTTTAATTTAAAAATATCTCCCTCCTTTTAAAAATCTTCTTTTCTAAATTTAGACCACTTTGCAAACTAGAAATTTTGGTCTTATGCCATTGCATTTTTAAATTTCTTAATTATACTTGACTTAAACTTTCAAAAGCCAAAAATAAATAACTCATTCAAACCATTTTAGGCCTTTGTGTCTTTCAAACTTAATTTTGTTAAAAGTAATGCATTCACTTTAAAAATTATACCACAAACTACGAGGTTTTAATCCCTTATTTTATGTTGGTACGTAGGCACAAGTCTGAAGGTCTTGTCAAACACAAAAATATAATTAATAAATTATTTTCTCATCCCCCCATTCTATTTGTTTGTATACATAATTTTGTACAAAATACATATGCACATAAAAAAGGGCTCCCTAGGACACTTTGGGTGCTAACACCTTCCCTCTATGTGACCAACCCCCTTACCTGTAATCTCTGACATTTTATTAATTTTGATTTGAAAACTTCTTAGTTTTGGGTTTTGTTCGTACTTTTCCCTTTTCCCTTGGAAACAATAAAAGTGTGGTGGCGACTCTGGTGTTATTGATGTCTAGCTTATCCAAAGCTTGATGATCATGAATTTATCACTACAATAGCACTTAACGTGTAAAAAGATTTGAACAACATGAATTAGTATGAACTTATAATTTCTTTAAGGATTCATGTGATTGAACTTGAGGAGATGAGCCTTAGAAAAAAATTAAGTATGTGGATGTAAAGTCAAAAGGTAAATATGAGAAGGCCATAACTCTTCTAGAAGAAGAAGAAGAGTCTGAAGAAAGTTCCAAAGAAGAAGATGAGTTGTCTCTATTGTCCAGAAGGGTCAACTAATTCTGGAAGAAAATACAAACGATGTTTAAAGCCTATAGATAAACCAGTGGTCAATCTATTTTAACCGCTAGACAAAAGAAGTCTAGAGCTGGCAAAGATGTCACCTGCTTTAAGTGCAAGCAGACTGGACATTACAAAAATGAGTTTCCCAAACTCATTCCTAAAAAAAAGTATTTCAGAGAGAAAAAGAAGGTTATGGTGGCAAGAAACACAAGAAACGGGGGTTTGAATTAGTTTATAGTTAAAGAAGCTACCTCCAGTCCACCCGACTAAGGTGATTTCGCCTTCTCAAGAAGGACTTAATCAATTATAAGAAAAACCTGATTTCAGACATCACAAAGACAAAGCGTTTTTGTCTTCTTGAGTCTATCTGACTAAAACCTAGTCACTCAAAGAAACCACTCAAATAGATTTGAGATTTACAAGTTGGGTTTACAAAGGATGCTTCTAAGAAAGCAGATTAACAAGAGTTAATACAATGAATATTTTTCACACAGTAACAAGGAAAAAGTATTGTGTGTTTACAAAGAATATACATATAAAATATTTACTTCATCAAAAAGCGTGTGCATGTTCAGTAGCGTGATCATTATCAAATCATCAGCTTCTTCTTCCAATTTTTAAGTCACATTTATATAGACATTAAAAGAATCGTTGGAGGGTAGAATTGGAATACTAAATT
Source organism: Lathyrus oleraceus (assembly GCF_024323335.1). Classification (NCBI taxonomy): domain Eukaryota; kingdom Viridiplantae; phylum Streptophyta; class Magnoliopsida; order Fabales; family Fabaceae; genus Lathyrus; species Lathyrus oleraceus. Next base: position 450,734,940 of record NC_066584.1, read on the forward strand.
GCAATTGTCTCTTTCATAACAGTTTGCATATAGAAGGAAAAATGGTACAAAAATATTATCCTTAGCCCACAAAATCAGCGTAGTGAAGGAAAGGTTGATATTGTATTATGTACTATTTTCCTAATTTAAAACCTTTTGATCTTATCATCTAACATTCAGAGGCTTCTGATGATATGATGTTGAAGCATGCTTAGAAGGATCAAGAGACAAGTTGACATAATCTTCAAAACCTTGGTCTTTAGAGTCTTGACACGGTTCCTCGAAACTTGGTCTTAAGAGTCTTCAAATCTTGTTCTTCAAAATCCTCAAAACTTGAGTGCAGAATCTTGAAAGCAGTAAAACATTAAGAGGCTCTTCAATTAGAGCCATAGACAGAAGCTTTAACATGAACGTTTATCATAACTGTAGTCCAAGATCTTTCTAGAACTTAACAACATATTGTAAAGCATTTGTATCTCCTCAGTGTTAAAGTGTGTTGATTCCAAAATCTGATGACGTCACACGTCATTGCTTCATTGTCAGAACTTGTTAGCAACAACTACACATTAGAAAAAAATCAATTAGTGTACAAAATTATTCTCTAAGAAAAAATGCATTGTTATCATCAAACCTAAATGCGAGATGGAGAACCAAATATTTTTTCTAACAATCTCCCCCTTTTTGATGATGATAAAACCATGTATTTTAATGAACAATTTTTAATAGGTTTAATCACATAAAAATATCAAAGTGAGGTTTGTAAGCTCCCCCTGAATTTTATACTATTAAAAATTATTTTTCAACTTAGAATGTCAGCGCTAGGTTTGTAAACTCCCCCTTAATTCAAGACTTAAAATAATCTTATCACAATAAAAAATTTCAATCAGCATAAAAGAAATAACTTCCCAAAAGGTAAAAGGATGGTTGTTACTCTCTTTCAGAAAGGAAGACATCTTGTTACTATCTGATTTCTATCTTCCTATAAGGCAGAAGTCTGGTTGTAATGGATGAAGTAGCTTCCAGAACGCATCAGCTTGGGTACATAAGTATTTTATTTAGAGTAATGCTTGAGTGTCAAAAAGTATGGTTATCAGCCTCGTCACAGAGCATAATTTGTCAGAGCTTTCATAACCTGGTTGAATTATTCATGAGAACATATATCTAGTTTCATAGCCTGGTTGTATTCATCTGGTTCAAAAGTTATATACATCTAATTCAGAACTTTTTCGGATTTAGAGATTGTATACGCCTGGTTTAGCTTAAGCACTTGGTTCCATAAGCACCTTGTTTAGAACAAAATGCATGGTTCTTTAAGAACATATGTATGGTTGCTATGAACTTATGAACTCAATTCAACTTGGTTAATGCCTTAGTACCTGAAACACTAGGTTAACATGATGAAATTTTTCAAAGTTCTCAGACAGGTTACAAATGTCAGCAATTATCAAACATATTTGGGTTTCAAAATTGGTATTAGATATATCAAAACCAATCATTATTTCTCCCCCTTTGTCATCATTCGAAAATAGTTTACAGAAAAATTAAACACAACCATTATTTCTCCAACACAAAAAAAAAATCATTTCATTCAAAGTAAGAGAATTTAGAGTATAGAAATGAAAAGAAAAAGAAAACAAAGACAACATAAATTTTTAAAACTAGGGTTTAGGAGGGGGTGGCATTCTTGATAAGATCTCTCCAAGAATCCCTTCTAGATTTGATGTCATTTCCTTCACTTCAGAATTCTCAACTGATAGATACTCCAAAGTACCCAAAGGAGCATGGACTGGAGAAGGAGGTGGAGTCACAACTAGAGCAGGAAGTAGAAGCCTTGGAGGAATCTTCTGAAGCAGTAGTTCAATAATACCATATAGTATGGTATGGAAGTTTCTCTTTACTACCTTTAGGTAAGAAATCTCCATCTCTTCAGATCTGAATTCAATTCAGCTTCTAAAAATGTTGGTCAGAGCACTCACCTCAGAGAGTTTTGTGTTAGAAGAATAAGCCTTGGAGAGAGAGTGGAGTCTTCCAGTAGCTTCATGTTTAAACTCATTCAATAAATCATCCAAAGGAGTAGGATGAATGTTGGTTTGAATAGAGCTCAGATCAGAGTAGAGATAAGAGTTCCAATATGGAATTGCGATGACTTCAACATCTGATTCAGACTGTTTAACTAAATCATTATATACCTCAAGGGTTGGGTTAGGTTCAGATTGAATTTTGATGTCAAAGGAAATATTAATGGTTAGGTCAGAATAATCAAGGGTATAAGGTTTGTTGTTTTTGAGTCTTTCCATGAATAAATCAAAATAAGGTACATCAATGGGTTGGTGGGGTGGAGTTTGTCATGTGGATGAGTTTTATTTAAAGGCATGGGCTTCAGGCATGGTTAAGAGGAATGAAGTAGGTGTGGAAAAATCTGAATCAGAGGGATGGATATCTAGTTAGAGTCGTAATAGAAGTGGTACATGCATCTAAGGTTGGTTGGGAAAAGGTTGGAGTGGGTATAGGGAATATGACAGAAATGGATGGGATGGAAATGATGGTTGTTTTAGAGGCACTAGAGGATTTTGGAGGAGGGGTGGTTATAGTTCCAAAAGGAATGTATGATTGAAAAGGTTGATGATAAATAGATAAATTAAACATAATAGAACTTACATAATGGAAAGGAGTTGCAGCCATGGGTGTCTTACCATGATTCCCATAAGAAGCCACTTCATAAGACCTAACAGTCTCAGAATAAACAGGTTCTGCTTTTGGTCTCATTGTGTCCTTTAGAATGTTGAGTCCAGAAGTCTTATCAACTTTGGTGGGAGTTCTGACAAATTCAGAAGGTCCTTGACGTGATGATATAGGCTTCCCTTTCCTTGAAATATTATAGTTTAAAAAATATCATATCCATTGGCTTTGACTTTGTCGAAATCCACCATTATTTCACACATAACCTTACTCTTTAACTGGAGTATACAAAGTGAGTTCTTGAAGTCCTTTGAGAACTTGTTCTTGTGGTGGCTCTTGAGTTTGTTGAGCATATTGTTGAGTAGAAGCCATTGTTGAAGATCAAAGAGGGTTTTAGGCTTTGTAGATAATTTGTCTCAGAGAGTGAAATTGTTAGTTGTGAGAGTAGCGAAATTGTGTGAAGTGAGTGGAGTGAGTTTATATAGAAGTTTTTGTAATCAAGAAAAAATTTAGAATTATGAAAAAATTATGACAAGTGGGTAAAGCATGAAATATTTTACCTAATCCCAAGGTTTATTCACGCAATGTGTCACATCATCTGATCATAAACAATTCAGTTTTCTAAGATAACTGTCTTAAAATTCTACCATTAGTCGAGACTGATTGACATCTCTTAATGAAAAAATTGTCCAATATCCATAAAGAATATTTTTTTAACCAAACAAACTCTGACTAGATACATCTTAACTTATGAAACCTTCTCACTTCAAAAGTCTCACACGTTCAGAACAACCAACAATTCTCATACTCTCATTTTATTATTCTAAGAGATAAAACTTCAAAGAAAAACATCTTTATCATTCTGGACATAAGTCCATTTTTTAAATTTTCAACATGAAAACAAACTTATCTTCATCAAGGGGTTTTGTAAATATATCAGCACATTGAGGGTATGTATCAATAAATTTTAGATTTAAAATACACTTCTGAATAAAGTCACGTATAAAGTGATGTTCTATATCTATATGTTTTGCTCTAGAATGAAAAATGGGATTCTTAGATAAATAAATATCAAAAGTATTATCAAAAAGTATGAGAATGTTACTCTCATATATCTAAAATATTCTAGCTGACCTTTCATCCAGAGCATCCGAGTGTTGTATCCAGAGGTTGCTATATATTCATCTTCAGCAGTTGAAAATGGTATTGTTGACTTCCTTTTACTGGACCATGAGATCATATTATCTCCCAGAAACGGATAGCTTCCAGAAGTGATTTTCCTCTCAAGTTTGTCTCTAGCATACTCAACATCATAATAAACCTATAGCTTGTAGGCTTTAGATTTTTTATAGAACAAGCCAAGGTTAATCGTACCTTTCATATATTTGAAGATCGTCTTAACAGTTGTTAAGTGGGATTCTCTAGGATCTAATTGGAAACTAGCACACAAACAAACACTAAACAGGATGTCAGGCCTAGAAGAAGTTAAGTATAAGAGAGAAGCAATCATACCTCGGTGTAGCGGTAAATTCATGACCATTGAGTTATTGGTTAAGTCAACGTCGGTAAAACAAGAGTCGCCGCCGCGTGTAGCGGTAAATTCATGACCATCAAGCTATGGATAAGCTAGATGTCAATAAAACCAGAGTCGCCACCGCGCTTTTATTCTTTCCAAGGGAAAAGGGAAAAGTACGATCAAAAACCAAAATATAAGAAGTTTTCAAATCAAAACTAATAAAATGCCATAGATTACATGTAAGGGGGTGGGTTACATAGAGGGAAGGTGTTAGCACCTAAAGTGTCTTAGGTACTCCTAGGGAACCCTTTCTTGTGTGCATATGTGTTTTTGTACAAATGATGTTTGCAATAAATACAATGGGGGGATGAGAAAAGAATTCATTCATTATATTTTTGTGTTTGATAATACCTTCATACTCGTGCCTATGTACCAACATAAAATGAGGGACCAAAACCTCGTAGTTTGTAGTATCAATTTCAAAGTGAAGGCATTGCTTTTAACAAAATTTTAAGTTTAACAAAGGCAAAAAAGGCCTAAAATGGTTTGAATGCATGTTAATTCTTTTTGGCTTTTGAAATTTTAAGTCAAGTATAGTTAAGTTTATTTACAAGTTTGATTAAGAAAATAAGTTTGAAAATGCAATGGCATAGGGCCAAAGTTTCTAGTTTGTAATATGGTCTAAGTTTAGAAAACACTAGCAAATAAGATTTTAAATGGAGGGAGAGGTTTTGAAATTAAAGAAGTGGGTAAGAGATGAAGAGACTAATCCTAAGCACAAATTTAAAAGTTGAGAGTTGAGAAGATCTGACCAATGGGCTACAATCCAATAGACAAGAATGTCATATAGAAACAAAAAATTTCCCTTGGACTTTAGGATCAAGCAATATCAATACATAAATAGCATGATGAAGAGCAAGGCATCAAATAAATATAGTGACATGAAAGCTTAGAAACTCCATAATCTTCTTGAAAATTTCCCACGTATCAGATGGCTTCAAAGATGGCATAAGACACAAGTTCAAAATAACAGCTTCAATATGATCATGTTGCAGATGAACTCAAATGGATCTTCAACATTGTATTAGATGAATATTCACTTCACAAGCACTTGGTTTTATGAAAGTTGGTATTGTACATGTCCTTTGCATAGGGAGTATTGCCTAAATTCTAAGTCCATTAGTCTCATATCAAACCAACATTCCACATAAAATGGTTTTTAGGGTTTTTGTTCTTATTATGTACATTATGGCCAAAATACCACACAAACAAACAAGCATATACAAGCACAATATATCACAAAATATGACCCAAGTGGGAAAAGTGAAAATGGCATTAAAGTAAACAAATTGAATGGTATGAATAATGGAGAGTAAAAGCTTGAAATTAAAGTGCATAAAAGTAAATGGCTTGAAATTAAATGTTAGGTGTTAGTTGATTAGAAGTTAGCATTGCTTTTTCATTGTTTTTGTTTAAGTCATTCTTTGGAGAACACTCAACCTACTTATCACAAGCATGGATCCTTGAACCAAGACATCTTCCAAAGGAAGGAAAAAAGGCCAAGTTTCCACACAATACCATGAAAGAGGGGAGACTTACAATCTCACTTACTAGAATGCTATGCCTTTTTGTTTCACAAATTGCGCTATTTTAAGCAATCGTAATTGGACTTATGTAGAAGTCACAACTATTTGAGGCCAGGAAATAGAATTTTGGTGTTAATGCATGTTAGAGATATAGTATAATGGACTACGCTCATGAAACATACCACACATAAAAAGATATGCAAAATGGTGGACCTAATCTCATCCATACTCATGTTGATTTTGCAATCAACTAGCCTTAGGATATAGAGATATCATAGGTCCATGACATGAATGAATAAAGAAGGGGAATGAGATGAAGAGGGAGGGGGAATGGATTCAATACAAATTAGTCAGAGGAGGAATTTTACCAAATTAAGATCATCCATTCATTTTGCGAGATGGAATGTACATTCCATCAATCCCCTAAATCCAATGATCTTAACCTAACAATGTCAAATCAACCTTAACCAAGGCCCAACAATACAAGTCAAACTCAACAAGTCAATTAAAATGTATCTACACAATTTATTTGACATTAAAACAATTAAAAATAATCAAAATATGCATTAAATTAAATAATGGTTGGTCAATTTCCTAAAACCTCATCAAAACACCAAAGAAATGACCATGAGTTTTACCATAGGTCAAACAAGGTCAAAGGACCTTGGAGAAATTTTTTCATAATTTTTGGAAACTTAAAAGTATTTTTAAACAATTAAAAATATCCATACAATAAATTAAATCATGAAAAATATTAATAATGATCCAAAAAATAATTTTAATTCAGAAAATGATAGAGGATTTTATTTAAATTTTTTTGGTGAAACTCTTATATTTTTTGGATCAATATTAAAATTAATACGAATTAATGAAAATAAAACAATTAAAATGAAAACCAAATAATCAGAAAAAACGTGGACCACTTGATCTCTCTCATTAATTGAGGTGGTAGATCAAGTGCCCACAAGTGCACGTTCTATGGTGGACTTGAGTCAGCGCGCCACAAAATAAGTAATCAAAACCAACACTCGTGATTAAAACAATTTGAATAGATCATGTGGCTCTGAACCTTGCCAACTCACCACCGGAGCATATCTCTGGTCACCTTCTTAGGCGAGCCTCGTCGGACTGGTCCAATCATAACCATCACTAAAATAAAAAAGGACATGATATTAAAGTAAAAATGGCACTGATCATGAATCTGACCTCAATTCATCCTAACTCCAAATATATTTAGAGATACATGGAATTGAAATTTGAGGTACATGATATGAGTTGCTTCGATTTGACCTCAAAGCAACTCAATCTCCATGCCTACATTGGTAGGACTTCAGACAACCAAGGAACCAAGAGAATTATGGAGAATTGAGTGAGAATCGAAAAGATGAAATTTTTTGGAAAATACCTTCAATGCAGGTTAGAACTCACTTGTTTTTTCTTTGATTCATGCTTGATCTCACTCAAGAAGCTTGCAGAAGTAGATTAGAATCAACCAAAGGCTTTGGATCCCTGGAGTTTTGAATCTAAAAATTGTGAGATTGAAACTTAATTTTCAAAGAAAAATCTTAGGATTATCCTTTCAAATAGAAGGGTTTGGGTCTTGGAGAAAGGGTGGCGCGAAGGGATCCTCATTTCTGAACCTAGAGGCTTCTATTTATAGTTGAATCACATGTTATTTGCACCTTTAAATTGAATTTCCAAGTTTGGCAATGAATGATGCATGCTTGCATGGGCGTGTACATGCCCATGAAGTCACTCCTTTAGGTCCATAATCAAGTGGGACTGAGTCTGAAATCAACTTGGAATGCAAGGTAATTGTATACAACTGTTTGAAGTTTTGATTTTGCCAAATGATGATGCCATGTTCAAGACATGCGCAGACCATTCATATCTTGTCCAAAATGGATGAAATTAGACTTTTTGGAAAGGTCAGATGAAGAGGAACAACTCTTATGTTTATCACTTTTCCATTTGAAGCATGTATCATGGTGAATTTTGAGGTGGAAGTTTGGAAATTTTAACATATCGAAAATATTTCTAAGTGTCAAGTCATATGTTCACTCATTCCACCTTGGCTAACTTTTTATGTGGGCTTCAAATGAGAAAAGTTCCTTCATTAAATTTTTATCTTTTTGAAATTAATTAAAAATGGTTACACATTTGACCTAATTTGGATATGATATGAAGGACTTATGCATTTTTGAAGTTGAGGAAAATCATTTGTTCAATGGTATTGGTCCAAAATGACCTATAATCTATCCTCATATCACATGCTCATAAAAGTTGAATTATCCTTTCCTCCAAACATAAAAGTTAAAGTAGACACATTGAATTTTGTTTTTCAGCTTATAAATCTTTGATCTCATAAAAACTGAGCAAGTTATGGTCTTGGGAAGTTGACCTCCAAATTATGGTTTAGACAAAATGACCTATAATCTTTCAACATAAAAAATAACTTTCCATGCAAAACTAGCGCTAGACCTCAACATGAAAGTTGTTTGAAATGTAATTTAGAGTAAATTTTCTCTTAGAATCTTTTTCATATGATAAAAAGTGTAGGAGATAGGATCTATGGGACCCCAGTTTTGATCAGATGAAATTCTCTGGTCAACCACCATCAACCAACTTGCTAGCTTGTAATTCTCTTGACTTTTGGGACTAATGGGAGATAATATATGCATAAGATAATGAAATTTGAAGTATCCCTTGAAGTATTTGATCAAATGTTGAAGAAGCTTGGTGAAGAAGTTACACAAGATACCCATATGAACTAGGGTTTCCATATGAACTATGTTAAAGATCATAGGGACTCGTATATGATGCCTAGAGCCATTCTGGATCATTTATTGATTGAGCTCTTATAAATGATTGTCTTAAACCCTAGATATGAGCTTGATAGTGTAGCGGGAAATTCATGATCATTAAGCTATTGACAAGCTAAAGATCAATTAACAAGAGTCGCCACCGCGATTTTATTGTTTCCAAGGGAAAAAGGGAAAAAATGTGAACAAAACCCAAATAGTAAGAAGTTTTCAAATATTAACTAATAAAATTCAGAGATCACAGGTAAGGGGGTTGGTTACACAGAGGGAAGGTGTTAGCACCCAAAGTTTCCTAGGTACTCCTAGGGAGCCCTTTTTGTATGCATATGTATTTTATACAAAGTGATGTTTACAAACAAATAGAATGGGGGGATGAGAAGAGAATTGATTAATTATATTTTTGTGTTTGACAAGACCTTTGGTCTTGTGCCTACATACGAACATATAAATGAGGAATCAAAACCTCATAGTTCGTGCTATAAATTTCAAAGTGAGTATGTTGGTTTTAACAAAATTTAAGTTTGAAAGGCACAAAGGCCTGAAAATGGTTTGGATGAGTTAGTTCTTTTTTTGGATTTTTGAAAGTTTAAGTCAAGTATAGTTAAGTTTATTTACAAGTTTGATTTAAGAAAATAAGTTTAAAAATGCAATGGCATAAGGCCAAAGTTTCTACCTTTTTGAAAGTGGTCAAAGTTTAGAACAAAAGTAGTTCACACAAAGAAGGTTTTGAAAATGGAGGGAGAGATTTTGAAATTAAAGAAATGGGAAAAGATGAAGATACTACCCTAGATACAAGAAATTTATAAGTTTAAAGTTGAAAAGATCTGACCAAATGGGAGCAATCCAATAGACAAGTATGTCAATAGAAACCCAGAATTCCCTTGGACTTTTTAGAATCAAGCAACACACAAATCCACAATTATATCAATCTTGAAGAGCAAATGCATCAAATAAAGATGGCCTCATCCAAGCTTATCCACTTTAGTGGTCTTCTTTAGAATAACCTATGTAGCAGATGAATTCCACAAGTCACAGGTTCAACATAACAGCTTAATAATTACCATTATTGCAGATGAACTGGAGGGATCTAGAATGATGTATCAGATGAATTCAAACTTGCAAGTTCTTGGTCTCTTAACAAATTGGCATTGGCCAAGTCCATTAACAAAGGAATGTTGCCTAAGTCCTAAGTCCAGTTGGGGAGATCAAAACAAGAGTCCACTCAAAAGTATTTTAGGGTTTTTGTTATTATTATGTGCATTAATGGTCAAAGGCCAAACAAACAAACAAGACAACAAAGTATATCACACAATATGGTCCAAGTGGACAAAGTGGAAATTGCATAAGCATAAACAATTAGAATGATATGTACCATGACAAATGATAATAGGACAATAAAAGTAAATTGCATTAAAAGTAAAATCTTGAAAGTAAAATTTAATGGTTAGTAAGTTAATGGTTAGTAAGTTAATAGTTATTTTTGTTTTGCTTTTTGATGTCAAGACATTCTTTGGAGAACACTCAACCCACTTGCCATAATCATGGATCCTTGAACCAAAACATCTTCCAAAGGAAGGAAAGAAGGCCAAGTTTCCACACAATACCATGGAAGAGGGGAGACTTACAATCTCACTAACTAGAATGCTTATGCATTTATGTCACAAATTTAGCGCTATGTTAAGAAATCGTAATTGGACTTATGTAGAAGTCACAACTATTTGAGGTCGGGCAATAAACTTTTGGTGTTAATGCATGTTGGAGACATAGTATTAAGAACTATGTTCATTAAACATACCACACACAAAAATATGCAAAAGGTATGGCCTAATCTCATCCATACTCATGTTAATCTTTTAATCAACTAGCATTAGGACTTTGAGATGTCATTGGCCAATTGAAAATGAATGGATGAAGAAGGGGAATTAGATGAAGATGGAAAGGGATGAATGAGATCACAAATTGGTAAAAGGAGGATTTTTACCAAATTAATATTATTCATTCATTTTGGGAGATGGAATGTACATTCCATCACTCCCCTAAATCCAATAATATTAACTTGACAAGGTCAAATCAACCTTGACCAAGGCCCAACAACCGATGAGAAACTCAAATAAGTCAATCCAAATGGTCAACACAAATAAAATGGAATTTATTCAATTAAAAAATATTAAAATAATGCATTAAATTCAAATATGTTTTGTCCAAATCCTAAAATCACATCAAAACACCAAATAAATGGCCATGTGATATATCATAGGTCAAACAAGGTCAAAGGACCTTGGATAAAAAAATTCATAATTTTTGGACACTTAAATTTTTTTTTAAACAATTAAAAACAAATGAAAAATCAATTAATTCATGAAAAATATTAATAATGATCCAAAAAATAATTTTAATTCAGAATATGAAAGAGAAACATATTTGAAATTTTTTGGTGAAAGTCCCATATTTTTTGGATCAATATTAAATTTATTATGAATTATTGAAGAAAATGGGATTAAATGGAAATTCAGAAAATGCAAAAATACATGGACCATCATATCTCCCTCATTAATTGAGGTGGCAGATTTGATGATCCACAACACGCGTTCCACCAAGGGGCTAGTCAACTGCGTGGCAAACTTGTTAATCACAATGCACGGCCAGGATTAGAACACAGGAATTGGATCACACGGTCTAGACCTCAACCACATCATCACCGGAGCCAGAGCTCCGGTTATCTTCTTCTGCGAGCCTCGCCGGACTGGTCATCATCAACCGTCACCGAAATTTCAAACAGGGACATGATTTTAAAGAGAAAACATCACTGAGCAAGAATATCGCCTCCATTTCTTCCAATTCCAACTATATTGAGAGTCATGTGGAATTGAAAAATGAGGTTCATGATCTGAGTTGCTTCGATTCATCATCAAAACAACTCAAACACCTTGCCTACATTGGTAGGACTTCAGCCGACACAATAATCAAGAGAATTGAGCAAGAAACAAGGAGAATCAAAGAGATCAAATTTTCTGAAGTTTACGTTCAATGGAGGTCTGAACTTGCTACATATCAATATGAATTGTGCTTTGCTTCACTCCAATAGCTTGTAGAAGAGGAATGGAATGGCTTAGAATCAATTGTCTCCTGGAGAATTGAATTCCAAAACAGTGGAGATTCAAGCTCAAATTCAGTTGAATTTTTTAGGTTTATCCTCTCAATGTGAAGGTTTTTTTGTCGGGAATCAAAGTTGGCGCAGTGTGTGTGTTGATTGTGAGCCAATGAGCTTCAATTTATAGAGGATTCAAGTGTTAATTGCATACTCCATTCAAGTTTCTAAAATTGGCAAAGTGAGGTAAGTTGCTGCATGGGCGCGCATAGGCCCATCAAATGATTGATATAAGTCCAAACTTGAAGTTCAGATAGGTTGAAGCAATCTTGGAATGCAAGGCAATTGAGAATTTGAATTTGAAGTCAATTGATCCATGACACATGATACCAGCCTGTTTAAGCCATGCGCAACCTATGTATTTCTTATCCAAAATGCATGAATTTTAGCTCTTTGGAAAGGTGAGATCAAGAGGAAAATTTTTGATGTTTAACACTTTTTCATTTAGAGCTTGGAACTTGGAGATATTTGAGGTAGAAGTTGGGAAAAATTTGACATATTGAAAATTTTCTAAGTGTCAAGCTATATGTCTCAATATTCCACCTTGCTTAACTTATTATGGGAGCTTAAAATGAGAAATGTGTATTCATTAAAGTTGTATCTATCTCAAATACCTTCAAAATGGTCACCAATTTCATGTCATTTGGATTTGAAATGATAGAGTTATGCATTTTTAAAGTTTGGCAATATCACTTGATCAATGGTATAGGTCAAAAGTGACCTATAATGTAGCCTAATATCATATGTGCAAAGAAGTTGAATTAGCTCTCACTCCAAACATTAAAGTTAAAGTAGACACATTGAATTTGATTATGCAACTTGGAAATCTTTTATCTCATTAAAATTGAGTAAGTTATGGCCTTGGGAAGTTGACTTTCAAAATAGGGTTTAGACAAAATGACCTATAATGTTTCAACATAGAAAATGATTTTCCAAGCAAACATAGATCTAGGTCTCAACATGGAAATTGTTTATAATGTCATATATAGTAATTTTTTTCTTGGAATCATTTTCATATGATGCAAATTGTATGAGATAGGGTCTAGGGAGACCCAGTTTTGATCAGATGAATTCATCTGGCCAACCACCATCAACCAACTTGCTAAATTCCAACTCTCTTGAATTTCTTGGATCATGGTAGATCATATATGCATAAGATGATGAAATTTGAAGTGTCCATTTAGAAATTTGATCAATTCGTGAGATAGCTTGTTGGAAAAGTTACTCAAGATACCCAGTCAAACTAGGGTTTCCAAGGCAAATCACCCTCAAACTCTTTAAGCAAACTTGATCAATATAACATGTAGAAACAATTGGACTCATACATGATTCTCATAACCATTCTTGAATAAATTCTTGATGGTTCTCTTTGTTCATGAGGGTCTCAAACCCTATATGTGATAAATGAATCAAGGAAATCATGCCCTTTACCTAGAAAAGAGTTAGACAACTACAAAGACATATATTTTGGTATTTTGGTTAGTGAAATGATAAAATACAAGTGTGATATAATCACAAAGTGCAGGAATGGATCTGGCAATGATGAAGCCACCAGAGCCACCGTCTTTCCCGGTGAGCTTGGATTTTCCGGCCAAAATTGCAGAGATTCAAAAGGCAACCAAAGTACACGATCCTTATACCAAAATGAAGCTGGGGTGATGTACATCACCCTATAACCTTGAATCACACTCAAGATTCCTATAGGTTGAGAAATCTGAGATGGAAGATTCAGGTATGGAAAATGCAGATCAAGGAAAAACGAAATTGAAGCTACCACTAGCTTGCCTCTCAAATGAGGACTTCAGAAAACACTAGATCCAAGCAAATAGGTCCGTGGATGATGAGATTCGAATAAAATACCAGTTGAAGTGTAAGCTTGAATTCTGGTAACTTGAGCTCGATTCTTTGCTTGCTTTGCCAAAACAGAAGATCAGTGAGATGAATGATGAAGGTTTAGAAGCTTAAGATCCAAGAATTCAACCAGATGAAGTTGAATTTTGGATCTGAAAAATTTGAAGAAAATGAAATTGCTTCTTTAGTGAGAGGTTGAGTTTTGATTTCTGCAGCAATTCAGGTTGAATCAGGTGTGAAATTTGAATGGCACAGGGTCTCTATTTATAGAGGGAAAGGCAAGGGAAATGATGAAATGATCTGTGTGCATGAATTTGGATACCACTTGCATGGGCTTGCATGATCATGCACAAGGCCCAAAAACAATGCCAATTGCAAGCTGAACTCAAATGCCAAGGGTTTGGACGTGTAATTTGCTCTGAATTTGCTTGTGCAACAAGATTTCATGTGCATTCCATAATTGAACCTAAACATTCACCTCTTCGAAAATACCATTTAGAAAATCCAAACATAGGCATGTTGGTAATGGTTGGAAAGGTCTTTGTATAAGGAACAAATGTTATGTTGGACAAAGACTCATTTGAAGTGTGGAAATTTATGAAATTTGAGTTTAAAGTGTGATGTGCAAAACATGTCAATGCAAGGTTTCTAAATTTGACCAATGTTCAAGCCCTTCTGCTTTGATGATGCAAGCCTCATATGGAAACATCTCCAACATCAAAGTTTTAGATCTTTTCAAGACAATAAAAATGGACTTAAAGTTTGCATCATTTGGATTTTGGATGAAAGAGTTATGGGCACTTGAAGTTGGACTTTTTTGCCTTTCAATGCATTTGGTCAAAAAGGACCTATAATGTCTTGCATTATCACATGTACTTCCTTTGAGATTTTGAAATTTTGTTCAACATAACATTTGAAGTAAACAACTTAATATTTCCAATGAATCTTATCCCACCTCAAAATCATAAAAAATGAATGAGTTATATCCTTGGGAAGTTGACCCACAATTAGGGTTTTATTCAAAATGACCCATAATGTATTGGAATGACAGATGGCCTTCCAAGCTTCAAATCAATTTTTTATGAACATGAAAGTTGTTCATATTGTCCTTAAGAACATTGTTTCTTTTGGAACCATCTCCATTTGACCAACACATAAAAAGTTAGGTCTCAGTGCATTTCAAAATAGTCAGATGAATTGACTGATCAACTTCTCAAGTCTATGACTCATATCTTGAGGAATTGATGATTGAGGACACTAAAATAAGTTCAAATATGCATGAAATGAAGAGTTAAAGAACTTCCCTTGATTGTATTTGATCATGGGCTGAGGTTGCTTAAAGAGCAAGGCATTGTGGTGCACAGATGAATTAAGGTTTCCTTGGGGAACAAACCTCAAACCCTTTGACTTGCTTTGATCAAAATGATGAATTGAGATGCTATGGAGGCATATTTGATGGATGAGAGCTTTGGGAATGATTACCATGTTTGCTTTCATCTCCTCTTGACCTTGTCTTTGTACCAATGATCTTCTAGAAGCTTTGGACCTTGTGATTGCTCAAGCTACACACATAAAAAGTTAGTGACATATTTTTGTGCTTTTGGTTAGTAAACAAAATGAGAAAAGAAATGATATACAATTCAAGCATGCTTGGTGATCTCAAACCAATCTCAAGAGGTCCCACCCAGAGGCAAAGGGAACCAAGATGCTAATGATCCTTGAGGCAATGCAAAACTGCAATGTTATGATGCCATGAGGGATCTTAGGGGCAAAATTGGGGTCTTACAGAGACAAACTGCTGAAGAACAGAGAGATCAACATCCCAAAAACTCAAACCCTAGCTGGGGAAGGAGAAGATCTGTTGAGGAAATACGCATCCAACTGTAGGGAATTTTAGGTCGACACCATAAAAATGGGAGAGAACCCTACCGAGGAGAAAACCAACAGCCGCTCAAAAACCAGGAGGAAACTCTGACTGGGAGCAAAGGTACAATGATTGGTGGGGAGACCAAAGTGATCTACTAGAGAGAGATCACACATCTTCTGATGACGATCTACCTGCTGAAGAACAACGAACTCCGCTGGGAAGGCCAAAACTCTTTTAGGGACCAGAACACGCTGCTGGGGCTATACAAGTATCTTAGCGACTTTACTGGGGAAAATAATACGCCACAGAGTATATGAATCAACCAAATCAGCTGGGAAAAGAAAGAAACTCCACTGAGGAACAAGCATTCCACCGGAGAACTGAATCCACTAGTTGGGGACAACAACACTCTATTGAGGACATGAATCAATATTGATGCCTAGAGATACCCAAAGAGTTACTGCTTGGGAAACCTTAGATGCTTCACACTTAAGAACATGTTATCTTACTGAAATGTTGTTGATATTACTGTTACTTGCTTTGGAAAATTTTATGCTTTTATATTTTAAAGAAACTTGATTTTGATTTAAAAATTTTAATTACAAAATGATCATAATAAAATTTAAAACTATTGGCTGAAGTAAATAAGAGTAGAAACAATTGGATAAAAGCTCAACTTTATTTAATAGAATGGTAGTTTATAAATGACAAGACACCATAGACTTTACAAATTTGAAAATGGTCATTTTCATGGAAAAGGGTTACATTGAATATAAATAATCCTTAATCCTTCTACCAAATCTTCATATCCACTGTGCTTTCGACCGCTGCTGAAGATGAACTAATGTTAACCCTTGTGCTCAAACGATTTTTCAAAAATCACTGAAAATCAGCAGAATGCAGTTACTTGCCATAGTCCCTAATTTTTGCATAAGTTTCCCCAAGGTGGGGTACTTAACTTATCGGGAAATTATTTCTATTTTTTTATGTCTCTAATTTTTGCCTGGATCTATAGGGAGACAAATTATGATGTGCAATCTTGAAGTCTTTGCAAAGAGCTTCCACCATATTGTTATTCAAGTTCGATCCATTATCAGTAATGATCTTACTTGGCACACCATAACGGCATATGATCTGATTCTTGATAAACCTTATAACAACTTGCTTGGTTACATTCGCATACGATGCCGCTTCAACCCATTTTCTGAAGTAGTCAATTTCCACTAAAATGAAACGATGTCCATTCGAAGCTTTGGGTTCAATCATCCCAATCATATCAATCCCCCACATGGAGAAGGGTCGTGGGGAAGAGATAACATTCAGTAGTGTCGGAGGAACATGAATCTTATCAACATAAATTTGACACTTGTGGCATTTCTTCATAAACATGCAACAGTCAGATTCCATTGTCAGCCAATAGTAACTTGCTCGCAACATCTTCTTCGACATTTCATGTCCATTGGAATGAGTTCCAAAGGAACCTTCATTCACTTCGGTCATCAACAAGTCTGCTTCGTGTCTATCCACGCATCTGAGCAAAACCATGTCGAAGTTTCTCTTGTACAGTACATCACCATTTAAGTAGAAGTTACCGACTAAACTTCTCAAAGTATTCTTATCTTTCAAAGATGCTCCAGGCGGGTAAGTCTGACTTTGGAGGAAACATTTGATGTCGTAATACCACGGCTTGTCATCTTTGATCTCTTCAACAGCAAACACATGAGATGGCCTATCAAGACGCATCACAGATAAATTGGGAACATCATTTCAATACTTCACAACAAGCATTGATGCCAACTATGCAAGAGCATCTGCCATCCGATTCTCATCTCGAGGGATATGATGAAACTCAACCTTTGTAAAGAAAGTTGAAATCCTCCTCGCATAATCTTTATATGGTATCAAACCGGGTTGATTCGTCTCCCATTCTCCTTTGATCTGATTCACAACCAAAGCTGAATCACGGAAGACATCCAAATACTTGACTCTGAGATTCATGGCTTCTTCAAGCCCCATAATGCAAGCTTCATATTCTGCCATGTTGTTTGTACACTTGAAAGTCAATCTAGCTGTAAATGGTAGATGCATTCCTTGAGGAGTAATAATCACTTCCCCAGTGCCATTTCCATATTGATTAACAGCTCCATCAAATACCATGCCCCAACGGGAACTAGGCTTTGGCCCTTCATCTAGCAATGGTTCATCACAATATTTCATTTTCAAGTACAAAATCTCTTCATCTGGAAAATCATATTGTACTGACTAATAATATTCAATTGGTTGGTGAGCCAAATGGTCAGCCAAGATACTACCTTTGATTGCTTTCTGAGATCAGTATTCGATATCATACTCTGATAACAACATCTGCCAATGGGAAATTCTCCCAGGTAAAGCAGGCTTCTTAAATATATACTTGATTGGATCCATTTTGGATATCAATCAAGTTGTATGATTCAACATATACTGACGCAGACGCTTAGCAGCCCAAGCCAATACGCAACAAGTTTTCTCTAACATTGAATACCGAGTCTCACAATCGATGAATTTCTTATTGAGGTAATAAATTGCAAATTCTTTCTTCCCAGTCTCATCTTGCTGACCAAGAACACAACTCATACTCTCTTCGAGCATAGTCAAATACATAAACACCGGTCTTCCTTCAACAGGTGGAGACAAAATTGGAGGTTCAAGAAAATATTCCTTGATACTATCAAATGCTTTCTGGTAGTCTTCGGTCCAATCATAAGACTGATCTTTCCGAAGAAGCTTGAATATAGGCGCACATGTGGCAGTCATGTGGGTAATGAATCTGGAAATATAATTCAAGCGGTCGAGAAAACCTCTGACTTGCTTCTCAGTTTTTGGTGCAGGCATCTCTTGTATTGCTTTGACCTTGACAGGATTAACTTCAATACCTTTCTCGCTGACAATAAAGCCCAACAACTTACTAGAACGAACACCAAAAGTACATTTATTGGGATTGAAGCAGAGTTTATACTTCCTCTAACGCTGGAATAGCTTCAACGAATGCTCAACATGTTCCTCTTCATCAATTGATTTTTCAATCATGTCATCGACATAAACTTCAATCTCTTTATGCATCATATCATGAAAAAGAGTAGTCATTGCTCTCTGGTATGTTGCACCAACATTCTTTAGACCGAAAGGCATCACTCTATAATAGAATGTCTCCTAGGGTGCAATGAATGTGGTCTTCTCCATATCCTCGGGTTCCATCTTAATCTGACTATATCCGGAAAATCCATCCATAAATGAAAAGACTTTGAATTTAGCAGTATTGTCTACCAACATATCAATATGTGGCAGAGGGAAATCATCTTTCGGACTGGATTTATTCAAATCTCTATAGTCAACACACATGTGGACTTTTCCATCCTTCTTTGGCATAGGAACAATATTGGCCACCCATTGCAGATACTCAATAGTTACAAGGAAACCAACGTCAATCTGCTTTTGAAATTCCTCTTTGATCTTCATAGCCATATCAGGATGCGCTCTTCTCAACTTCTTCTTGACTGGCGGGCATTCTGGCTTCAACGGCAATCTATGCTCCACAATATAAGAATCAACCCCAAGAATGTCTTGATAGGACCAAGCAAACACATCTGAATACTCTCGAAGAAGATTAATCAACCCCTTCTTAGTATCTGGACACAGTCGAGACCCAATCTTGACTTCCTTCACATCATCCTCGGAACCCAAGTTGACTACCTCAATTTTCTCTTCAAATGACTGAATAGTCTTCTCATCTTGCTCAAGAAGATGAGACAACTCATCACTCACTTCTACATCACTTTCCTCATCGGCTTCAAAGACAGGGAATTCAAAATTTGGAGAAGGAGAAGGATTATTGTATTCAATGGGGTTAGGAACCAACCTGCATAATGATTTGATATTTTGATTTTAGAGAAGTGAATTTGTGACCAAATATTATGCAGATGGACAATTATATTATTTATTTATGTTTTTTTGTGATTACCATTTTTCGAAATAAGCAAAAAGTAAAAATAAAACATCAAATATGTGGATGAATAGAATTAATTTTATTGATGATCAATTTAAAATGCCCAACAATGTTCACTTCTCCCTTAGGCATAGGAGAAGGATTTTAAAATATAAAAAAGCAAATTACTTAGATCGATTCAAAATAACAGGAATATCAACAGCAGTCCAATTGTTGCATGTCTGCCCATGCGTCACAAAGTTGGTCCAGTCTTCCTCTTCATTGTTCTCTAGCACGACAGCTAAGTGTTGTTCATTCCCATGAATGAACCCTCCGCTACAGAAACTGAGTTGCATCTCTTCTAATCTAACAGTTGACGAACCCTTCTAGAACCCCAAACCAGTTATTCCTTTGTTGTCGGCGACCTCTACCACGCGCCCCCACTGATCAACAGGACCTTCTTCAACAATTTTCTGCGCATCTTTCAGAGAGGACAAAGGTGCCCCAATTCTCTTCTCAGCAGTAACAGACAAAGCTTGGAACAATGTTCCAACCTCATCCTCAACTTCCACATATGAAAAAAATGACAGATGGCTGACTAACAGTGCTTTCTCTCCTCCAACTATCACTAGCTTGCCATTCTTGACAAACTTGAGCTTTTGGTGCAGAGTGGAAGTAACAGCTCCTGCTTCATGAATCCATGGCCTTCCCAACAAACAACTATAGGTCGGGTGAATATCCATTACCTGGAAAGTAATATGAAAATCACTCGGACTTATCTTCACTGGAAGGTCCACATCACCAACGACAGTCTTGCGCAAACCATCAAAGGCTTTTACAATTACTCCATTGTACCTCTTGGGAGCTCCCTGATAAGATAACTTTGACAATGTTGACTTTGGAATCACATTGAGCGACGACCCAGTATCAACTAGCACGTTTGAAAAAGCATCTTCTTTGCAATTCATCGAAATATGCAAAGCCAGATTGTGATTTCTTCCCTCCTCATGGAGTTCTTCATCATAAAAACTCAATTTGTTGCATGAAGTGATGTTGGCTACAATATGATCAAACTGAGCCACAATAACATCTTGCTCCACGTACGCCTGTTCGAGAACTCTTTGGAGTGCTTTTCTGTACGCTTCAGAGTTTAAAAGCAGAGACAACACAAAAATCTTAGAGGGAGTCTGAAGCAACTGCTCAACCACCTTGAATTCACTCCTCTTGATCAGCCGGAGTACCTCATTATCATCACTATTGGCTTTCAAATTGCTGGATTCACCAGACTTATCTCTTGAATAGCCCATAGGATCTACCATAGGCACCTCCTCCATCTTGCCAACAATCAAATCTTGCTTACTCTCTAGGATAACTGGCCCAAAAACTCGACCATTACGGGTCACCTTCGTAACACTTGCAATGCTCACTACTGAACTGGACGTGGGAAACGAGACCTCTTGACCTTTCTCAATCATCGTAGCATTGTATTGATACGGTACAACCTTATCAGATGCATACGGGACTGGGCCCGCCAACCATATTACCAGCGGCGAAACTGATCTACTGCTGACGTTCTTGCTGTTATCATACTGCATCACCAACCGCTCTCGTTGCTTAAAAACGGGAACAATGACATTAACATCGTCATCTATATGACGGGATTGAACAATCTGGATCATGCCTTCATCCATCAGAAGCTGGATGTCCCTTTTCACAATAACGCACCCCCTTGGGTTCACGCTACAAATATCACAACCATCGTGATCATGTTAACGTTCACTCACCAAACAGATATCTTTTTGCATCTGCCTCAGAGACCTTCGGATAAACCAGACATCAAAAACTTTAAATTCACCTGCACAACCGTCCACCATGTTCACTGAAGTACTCCCATGAGCGGGCAAGGAATCAGCTTTCAGATTAGGCGCGCGGTCTTCAAAAGACACGATGCCACTCTTCATAAGCTTTTGCACCTCATATTTCAACGGATAACAGTTTTCAATATCGTGCCCAGGTGCACCCTGATGAAAAGCACAACGAAGCTCGGGTTTATACCACCATGGAAGTGGTTCTGGGATCTGTGGTGGATTCCTCGGTTGGATCAAATTCTTGAGGACTAAAGATTTGTACAGCTCAGCATACGACATAGGAATCGGGTCGAAAGAGACCTTCTTCCTCTCGAAGTTTTGTTGCTGGTGATGATTTTTGTTGGAATTATTGTTGTTGTAGGTGTTTGTTCTTTTTTGTGGTTGTTGTTGTTGACGTTGATTCTGATACTGATGTTGTTGTTGTTGTTGAATTGGTATTGTTGACTGATTTGAAAACACTAGAATAATAGAAGATACTTGATGATGGTGATGTTGAAGGGGTGGTAAATTCCTTCTTGCTTGAGGCCTCATCTTCCTCCCACTACATATTGCATTCGTTTCATTTTCCTTCCTCTTACTAAAATTACTCCCATATTTCTTGCTAGTTGACGCCTCTTCTTTCGACAATCGTCCTTCACGGACCCCCTCTTCATGTCTCATCCCCATATTTACCATTTCGGTAAAATCACTAGGGGCACTGGGAATCATGCGTTCATAGTAAAATGAACTCAGGGTTTTGAGAAAGATTTTCGTCATCTCCTTCTCCTCCAAAGGAGGAGTAATCTGGGCAGCCAACTCCCTCCAACACTGGACATACTCTTTGAACGTCTCTTTGTCCTTTTGAGCCATGGACCTCAGCTGGAACCTATCTGGCGCCATATCCACGTTGTATTTGCACTGTTTCACGAAAGCCTATCCTAGATCATTGAAAGTGCGGATGCTTGCACTATCTAGCCCCATGTACCAACGGAGCGCATCACCTGTCAGGCTATCCTGGAAATAGTGAATCAGTAGTTGATCATTATCTGTCTGGTTTGACATCTTGTCGGCATACATCACAAGATGACTGAGTGGACACGAGTTTCCCTTATACTTCTCAAAGTCAGGCACTTTGAATTTGACTGTGATTTTCACATTGGGCACTAAGCACAGTTCAGTAGAACTCTTCCCAAACAGATCTTTTCCTCTCAGCATTTTCAGTTCCTTTCGCAGCTCAAGGAATTGATCCTTCATCTCATCCATCTTCTCATAAACGTCCAGGCCCTCAGATGGCTCGGAGTGATAGATTGTGTCTTCTACTCGCGGCAAAGTGTGCACAACGAGAGGTGGCACAGACATGACCGGGCTAGATGCCGGCATGGAAGCAAAAGTGGGAGCGAAACCCTCTAGTAAAAAATTCGGTGGCATTCCCCAAAGGATTCCAGCAGGAAAATTCGGAGCGAAGCGGGCGGTGGCAGCAGGCACTGTAGACGTTACTACTTTAGAGATGACAGTCCTCGTGGGAGGAGTTGTAGGAGTTGGAGAAGCTTGGCTCTGGGCAGCAAGAACTGACTCCATCATGGCAGTCAGTCACAATCTCCTCTTTCAAGTCTCGGTTCTCTTGCTCAAGGTGTTCCATGATCTTTGAATGATTGGCTCGAGTGTTGTACTGGTCAGTCAGCTTGGCTAAAGCACAGAAGAACATTGATCAGACACCTGGCAAAAACCTGCTTATGCAAATGATGCATGAAATGCAATGCTTGATTTTATTTCCAAGGAACTTACTATATCATTTGCAAATATATAAAAATTGAAATGGCAATTGCAATAATTTTGATATGACCAAAAATCTCTTTTCATTCATCTAAATTGGAAGGATTACACTGAGTACAATTTCAGAAACCATAAAAGATAAAAGAGAAAAGGAGACTAGACATCCTAAGGATCCCTAACAACAATGTCAGCAGATGTGACTGAAGGCGCATACTTCCTTCGAATGCGACGAATCTCGATCTCAAAAGAAGCCTTCATCAGAGTCTTCTCGAGGACAAGCTGGTCAACAATCTTCTTCCAAGTAACGGAAGGCTGAGGCATCTTAGAAGATGAAACCTCTGGCTCTCTCTGTCTCTTCGTCACTTGGTCTTCAAGTAGCTCAATCAGTGCATCTTTGTCCTTAAACTCCAATAGCAACTCTTCATGCTTTTTCCTCAAAGCATGGAAATGCTCTACCCACATATCCTTCTCTAGCTTCATCTTGACGAGCGCGTCTTCCAACTGCTCTACATCTTGGTTAGGGAGAGTTAATGGCTCATCCACAACCATAGACTTAGGTCTTTCACAAGGATAAGGCATCTTCAATTCCATAGCTCTTTTCTTCACCCAAAGAGTGTAAGCTTCCAAAGCTACACAATTGCGCAGACCAAGCTCGGATCTTCCTTTCCTATGCACATTATGCCAAGCGTGCACAATCTTCTACTTCAAATGTTGGGGACCTTTACCCTATTTATAGAAAAGACCTTCTAACAAAGTGTTATTAGGTTTGTCTCTCAAGGGGAACCCAAGTTGACGACGAGCCAAAGCAGGGTTGTAGTTAATTCCTCCTTGTGTACCAATGAGAGGCACATTAGAGAATTCACCACAACCATCAATAATCTCCAAACTGCTTAAGGACGAATCATACCAAACTATATCATCATTAGTGAGAGACATAAGTCTTTGAGACCACCTTAGACATTGTTTGTTCGCCACAAAAGCAGGCGTCTGAGGCAAGTGCAAAATAAACCACTTGTACAGAAGAGGAATGCAACAGACAATCATTCCACCACCCTTAGAATTTCTTATATGCAAAGAGAAATACATATCACCCAACAAAGTAGGCACAGGATTCCCAATCAAGAAAAGTCTAATGGCGTTAACATCAACAAAACTGTCAATGTTAGGGAACAAAGTTAATCAATAGATGAGAAACACAAAGATAGCTTCAAAAGCATCCACATTACCAGCTTGAGCAAAAGCAGTAGCTTCCTTGATGAGGAAAACAAATGGCAACCCAAATAACCCTCCTTTCTTCACCCAATGAGCCTTTATCTCAGACTTTTTCAAGTGAAGAGCTTCAGCAATAATACTAAACCAGGGAATCTCCTCCAATCCACTAAAAGGTACTCTACTAGAAATAGGTATCCCCAAAAGATGAGAATACTCCTCCAAGGTAGGCACAAGCTGAAAATCTGGGAAAGTGAAACAACGATAGAGAGGGTCATAGAACTGCACTAGCACACTCAATAAACCTTCCACTACATCAGTAGACAAAATGGACAGAAGCTTCCCATGATGTTGTTTGAAGTCCAAGGATTCTAACACAAAATATGCTAGCTTCCTTAACTCTTTCGAGCAGGGACATCTGAAACTGTACTTCTTAGTGTTCCTTCGTCCACAATCCTTGGTCTGAAAATATTTGCAAATGACACCTTAGTTCCTTGAAATTTTATGTGATGAATGTTATGATGCGCATGGAATGCATGAATGCAACAATCACAAGTAAGGGATCACACACAAGGCAAACAAAGGTCAAGGGATGAACCAAGTCATTGCCAAGATCAATCATCCATTTTGGTTGATTATGGTTTACACCTTATCAACACTCAAGTTCCATTGATATTGACAAGACTTGATTGGATCAACCAAGAATCAAGGGTTTGTTGCAAGTCACGAGCATGGAGTCTAGGTAAGAACCGTCCCAAAGGAGTGAACTAAGGATAAAACCTGTAGATCATGTTCTAAAAAGTTCCCAGAGTCTTAATTCCATCTATCGGATATTACATGTTTTGATGACTGACTCATCGACCCATAATATTCTCAAGAGAAACTCGTCTGAGTGTAGTATCGCGTAACAACTGTTATCAAGTCTACACTTGGACAGTTTCCGCACTACGTCCTAAATACGCCAAGATGGGTTAGGTGTTCTAAGGTTCTTAGCTTCTCAGAACCAATTAGAAATAGTCATGCCTAACCATAAATACTTGTGTGACATTTCCAAATATAAAGGAGTCTCCACTGAGCAGATGGATCTCAAGCCAACTTGTTAAGGACTACTTCACACAAGTCGAACATGACTATACCATCCTCCTATCTTAATTGCACTCAAGTTTGGGTTAGAACTTATCTCACCACTTAGAGATCACTAAGCACAACAAGCAAATTATATCACACATACATATATATAAACATCACATATATACAAAGACCAAACAAACAAACAAGACAATAAAGTATATCACACAATATGGTCAAAGTGGACAAAGTGGAATTGCATAAGCATAAACAACTAGAATTATATGTACAGTGACAAATGATAATAGGAAAATAAAAGTAAATTGCATTAAAAGTAAAAGCTTTAAAGTAAAAGTTAATGGTTAGTAAGTTAATAGTTAGTTTTGTTTTGCTTTTTGATGTCAAGACATTCTTTGGAGAACACTAAACCCACTTGCCACAAGCATGGATCCTTCAACCAAAACATCTTCCAAAGGAAGGAAAGAAGGCCATGTTTCCACAAAATACCATGGAAGAGGGGAGACCTACAATCTCACTAATTAGAATGCTTATGCCTTTATGTCAAAAATTTAGCGCTATGTTAAGCAATCGTAATTGGACTTATATAAAAGTCACAACTATTTGAGGTTGGGCAATAAACTTTTGGTGTTAATGCATGTTGGAGACATAGTATTAAGAAATATGCTCATTAAACATACCACACACAAAAATATGCAAAATGTATGGCCTAATCTCATCCATACTCATGTTAATCTTTCAATCAACTAGCATTAGGACTTTGAGATGTCATTGGCCAATTGAAAATGAATGGATGAAGAAGGGGAATTAGATGAAGAGGGAAAGGGATGAATGAGATCACAAATTAGTCAAAGGAGGACTTTTACCAAATTAATATTATTCATTCATTTTGGGAGATGGAATGTACATTCCGTCAATCCTCTAAATCCAATAATATTAACTTGACAAAGTCAAATCAACCTTGACCAAGGCCCAACAACAAATGAGAAACTCAAATAAGTCAATCCAAATTGTCAACACAAATAAAATGGCATTTATTCAATTAAATTTTTTTAAAATAATGCATTAAATTCAAATATGTTTTGTCCAAATCCTAAAATCACATCAAAACACCAAATAAATGGCCATGTTATTTATCATAGGTTAAACAAGGTCAAAGGACCTTGGATAAAAAATTTCATAATTTTTGGACACTTAAAAATATTTTTAAACAATTAAAAACAAATGAAAAATCAATTAATTCATGAAAAATATTAATAATGATCCAAAAAATAATTTTAGTTCAGAATATGAAAGAGAAAAATATTTGATTTTTTTGGTGAAAGTCCCATATTTTTTGGATCAATATTAAATTTATTATGAATTATTGAAGAAAATGGGATTAAATGGAAATTTAGAAAATGCAAAAATACGTGGACCATCAGATTTGATGATCCACAACACGCGTTCCACCAAGGTGCTAGTCAACTGCGTGGCAAACTTGTTAATCACAATGCACGGCCATGATTAGAACACAGGAATTTGATCACACGGTGTAGACCTCAACCACATCATCACTAGAGCCAGAGCTCAGGTTGTCTTCTCCTACGAGCCTCGTCGGACTAGTCATCATCAACCATCACCAAAATTTCAAACAGGGACATGATTTTAAAGAGAAAACATCACTCAGCAAGAATATCACCTCCATTTCTTCCAATTGCAACTATATTGAGAGTCATGTGGAATTGAAAAATGAGGTTCATGATCTGAGTTGCTTCGATTCATCATCAAAACAACTCAAACACCTTGCCTACATTGGTAGGACTTCAGCCAACACAATAATCAAGAGAATTGAGCAAGAAATAAGGAGAATCGAAGAGATCAAATTTTCTGAAATTTACGTTCAATGGAGGTCTGGACTTGCTAGATCTCGATCTGAATTGTGCTTTGCTTCACTCCCATAGCTTGCAGAAGAGGAATGGAATGGCTTAGAATCAATGGACTCTTGGAGAATTGAATTCCAAAATGGTGGAGATTCAAGCTCAAATTCAGTTGAATTTTTTAGGTTTATCCTCTCAATATGAAGGGTTTTTTGTGGGAAATCAAAGTTGGCGCAGTGTGTGTGTGTGTGTTTATTGTGAGCAAATGAGCTTCAATTTATAGAGGATTCAAGTGTTAATTGCACACTCCATTCAAGTTTCTAAAATTTGCAAAGTGAGGTAAGCAGCTGCATGGCCCCGCATAGGCCCATCAAATGATTGCTATAAGTCCAAATTTGAAGTTCAGATAGGTTGAAGCAAGCTTGGAATGCAAGGCAATTGAGAATTTGAATTTGAAGTTTGATCCATGACACATGATACCAACCTGTTTAAGCCATACGCAGCCTATGCATTTCTTATCCAAAATGCATGAAATTTAGCTCTTTGGAAAGGTGAGATAAAGAGGAACAAGTTTGACGTTGAACACTTTTTCATTTGGAGCTTGGAACTTGGAGATATTTGACGTGGAAGTTTGGAAAATTTTGACATATTGAAAATTTTCTGTGCGTCAAGCCATATGACTCAATATTCCACCTTTCTTAACTTTTTATGGGAGCTTCAAATGAGAAACGTGTCTTCATAAAAGTTGTAGATCTCTCAAAGACCTTCAAAATGGTCACAATTTTCATGTTATTTGGATTTGAAAT
Organism: Lathyrus oleraceus; assembly: GCF_024323335.1. Taxonomy (NCBI): domain Eukaryota; kingdom Viridiplantae; phylum Streptophyta; class Magnoliopsida; order Fabales; family Fabaceae; genus Lathyrus; species Lathyrus oleraceus. The sequence continues at coordinate 450,762,932 of NC_066584.1, forward strand.
GATAGAGTTATGCATTTTTGAAGTTTGGCAAAATCACTTGATCAATGGTATAGGTCAAAAGTGACCTATAATGTAGCCTCATCTCACATGTGCAAAGAAGTTGAATTAGCTCTCACTCCAAACATCAAAGTTGAAGTAGACACATTGAATTTGATTGTGAAACTTGGAAATATTTCATCTCTTAAAAATTGAGTAAGTTATGGCCTTGGGAAGTTGACTTTCAAATTAGGGTTTAGACAAAATGACCTATAATGTTTCAATATAGAAAATGATTTTACAAGAAAAACTAGCTCTAGGTCTCGACATGAAAGTTGTTTATAATGTCATTTAGAGTATGTTTTCTCTTGGAATCATTTTCATATGATGCAAATTGTAGGAGATAGGGTCTAGGGTCACCCAGTTTTGATTAGATGAATTCATCTGGCCAACCACCATCACCCAACTTGCTAAATTCCAACTCTCTTGACTTTCTTGGCTAATGGTAGATCATATATGCATAATATTATGAAATTTGAAGTGTCCCTTGAGAAATTTGATCAATTGGTGAGATAGCTTGGTGGAGAAGTTATTCAAGATACCCAGTCAAACTAGGGTTTCCAAGGCAAATCACCCTGAAACTCTTGAAGCAAACTTGATTAATATAACATGTAGAAACAATTGGGACTCATACATGATGCTCATAACCATTCTTGAATAAATTCTTGATGGTTCTCTTTGTTCATGAGGGTCTCAAACCCTAGATGTGATCAATGAATCAAGGAAATCATGCCCTTTACCTACAAAAGAGTTAGATAACTACAAAGACATATTTTTTGGTATTTTGGTTAGTGAAATGATAAGATACAAGTATGATATAATCACAAAGTGCTTGGTTATCTCTCTCAAAACAAACCCAATGAAGAAGGGGTAAGGAGGATGCCAAGGTATGATCCCAATGTTAATGCTTATGATGAAAGTGCATGAGAGATCTTAGGGTCAAAATTGGGGTCTTACAGATAGATCAAAGGTGATCATGTTCCCTACCTACAAAAGAGTTAGACAAATGAAAAGACATATTTTTGGTTTTTTGGTTAGTAAAGATGATAAAATACAAAGTATGATACAATCACATGGTGCTTGGTGATCTCTCCCAATGCATACCCAATGAATGAGGGGTAAGGAGGATGCCAAGGTATGATCCCAATGGCAATGCATATGATGAGATAGCACGAGGGATCTTAGGGTCAAAATTGGGGTCTTACAACTGCCCCTATTTTAGGACATTCTTACTGAGGAGGTGAAGGTTAAAATCTTCGTATCGACTTAGTAGAATGAGCTTAAATAACAACATATAGAAACAAATTTTGGTCCCTAAGAGACCTCATGATGCATATGATATGAATGTAAAAAATAATATTTGTGGGGAAAATGTTGTCATAAAGGAAACAAATTCAGAGAGACCGAAGATCCGCAAGAGCGTAATGCATTCCGTAAGGAAGACTCACTGGGGAGACAGAGACTCTGAGGGGAGTAAATGGTTATGCGTAGGCCAGGCTACGACTTAAAAACTACTGGGAGACACTAGGGATTCCATGAAAAATGGAAAGACTCAGGCGGGGGGACAAAAGGAACATCTGCAGGGGAAACGGGTAGATCATAATAACACTGAAATACTCCAACCAAGCAGGAACAACGATTTCACTAAGGAAATACACACTTAACTCAATTGGTGAAGAAAATATCCTTAACACAGGAGGAGCGGAAATATATTATCCACTACCAGTTACTGGGTACGAGGATAAAAAAATCTGACAGGGAGGACATTCATTACCAGTTAGGGTAAACATATCAAGGATGACTCACTGAGGGCCGCCAGGAGGTGTATTCATTATCGGTTACTGGGTAATAATAGACTTGTTGGGGAAATATAGTATTTACAACTACCAATTACTGAGCAGAAGACCAAAAGGAGAGATTATTCGTCACTGGTTAAAGTGAACACATCAAGGATAGACTCAAAGGAAAGAAAATCCATCATCGGTTAAGATGAACATATCAAGGATAGACTTGCCTGGGGATGTTAAGTAGGATATCCATCATCGGTTATGATGAACATATCAAGGATAAATCGCCTGAACAAAAAATAGGAATTACATCTATCGAATGCTGGATAGAATACCATCAAAGAGAATATTTGTCACCGGTTAGAATGAACATATCAAGGATAAACTCCAAGGGGAAGAATAGGGATTGCATCTATCAGCTACTAGATAGAAAACCACAAAGAGGATATTCTTCACCGGTTAGAGTGAACATATCAAGGATAAACTCTGCAAGAGGAAAAAAATCAGGATTTACAAGTACCGGTTACTGGGCAGAAGACCACAACGAGAAGGAAACCTGTCATCGGTTAGGATGAACATATCAAGGATTAACTCTCTAGGGAATAAAATAGGGATGCCAACTACCTTTTTACTAGGTAAAATACCAAAGAGAGAATATCTGTCACCGGTTAGGATGAACATATCAAGGATAAACTCAAAGCAGGGGAAGAAAATATCCGTCACCGGTTAGGATGAACATATCGAGGATATACTTCCTGGGAAACGTGAAAATGAATCCGCTGGGGAGAAAAGGGGTTACTTTTGCCGGGTATTGGGAAAGAATTAACAAACTGCAAACTAAGAAGAATACTACCATTTACTAGGTAATAAACTCTTAAGGGACCAAAAGTATCTATCTAGGTAAGATCTAGAAAGAAACGGTCAAACAAGACTCAACCCAATGAGGATATAACTCAAGGGGATTGGTTCCATCCAGATAATCAACTGGGGAGGAAATAACTCAGTGGGGATAAAGGAGAAAGATTAAAGTCTTTCTTCTTAAAGGGGCTGACACTCTACAATTGAAAGAGGACAGACACACCAAATATGTATGGGGATAAAGTACCATCATGACAGAGGATAAAAATCACAAGAATGAATCAACAGGTGTAATGATGCAATAATGAAGTTATATGAGTGTATATGTATGTTATATGTATATGTATATATGATGATTATGATGATAAAACAATCGCAAAGGATATAAAATGTCGCTGGTTTGAATCATCGATACAATTCTCGGCCAATCCACTAAAGAGGGAAATAACAGCTGGACACAAGATCAAGCGTCTCAAAGGTCTCAACCCTAGATGGGGAAGAATTGAGGAGATCTGTTGCGTAAACTGCTATCAACTCTGTGGGGAATCTTAGGTCAACACCATATTAAATGGGAAACAACCCTACATGGGAAAAACACAAATTCCTGCTCAGAAACCAGGAGGAAAATCAGACAGGAAATGAATTTGATGGAGACTGGTAGGGAACCAAAGTTCTGCCAAAAACATGCAAACTGTTGTCATGAAATGCCTACACTCAACTGGGGAACAAACACAAACTCAGCTGGGAATAATTGCGAACTAATCGGCCAAGGAAATCAATGAACACCGGGTGTTAAACATATTGTTGGGGATGAAAGAGGAATCACGTCTACTGCTTGGGGAGAAACAATAATACTCCATAATTAGGGCTTACCGCTTTCAAACCACTATTGATATTCTTTTTTTTAATGAAATCGATTGCTTAAAATTAATGCTTTTATGTTTAGGAAAATATGATTTTGATTAAAATATAATTTCAAAAAATGTTCATAATAAAATTTAAATCTAATTGCATGAATTAAATAAGATTAGAAACAATTGGATAAAAGCTCAACTTTATTTAATAGAATGTTAGTCTGTAAATGACAAGACTCCATAGATCTTTACAAAAGTTGAGAAATAGTAATTTACATGGAAAAGGGATACATTGAATACAATGATCACTAATTCTTCTACCAACTATTGATATCCGCCGTGCTCTTGGCCGCTAGTGGGGATCAGAATGTGCTCAAGAAAGTCTTCAGAACTGAAGATCAGCAGGATGCAGTTACTTGCCATAACCACTAATTTTTGCATAAATTTCCCCAAGGTGGGGTACTCAATTTATCGGGATGATTATTTCTATTTTATGTCTCTAACTTTTGCCTGGATCACCCTTTCAGGTTTTCAATCCACCGAGACGCTCATTTTTGCCTAAGTCGCCCTTTCGGGTTTTCAACTTAGCGAGTTGTTCTTTTCTTTTTTTAGGCGAAGTATTTCTTGACTGCATCTGCGTTCACAAGACAAGTGAACACTTCACCTTACATAGTTGTAATAATCAAAGCACCGCCTGAAAAGGATCTCTTAACAACATATGGGCCTTCATAATTAGGAGTCCATTTTCCCCTAGAATCTTGCTTGAAAGATAGGATCTTCTTGAGCACAAGGTCACCTTCTCTAAACACACGAGGTCTGACCTTCTTATCAAAAGCTTTCTTCATTCTCTGCTGGTATAAATGACCATGTCACAGGGAAGTCAAGCTTTTATCTTCAATCAAATTTAGGTGGTCATACATGGTCTAACACCATTCCACTTCAGTCAACTTGGCTTCCATCAACACACACAGTGATGGGATCTCAACCTCTACGGGGAGCACAGCTTCCATACCATATACAAGAGAAAAATGGGTTGCCCCTGTTGAAGTGCGGATGGATGTACGATACCCATGCAAAGCAAACGGGAGCATCTCATGCCAATCCTTATATGTCACAACCATCTTCTGGATGATCTTCTTGATATTCTTGTTTGCAGCCTCAACAACCCCATTCATCTAAGGTCCGTTGAAGAAGAATTATGATGTGCAATATTGAAGTCTTTGCAAAGAGCTTCCACCATATTATTATTCAAGTTAGATCCATTATCAGTAATGATCTTACTTGGCACACCATAACGACATACAATCTGATTCTTGATCAACCATACAATAAATTGCTTGGTTACATTTGCATACGATGCCACCTCAACCCACTTTGTGAAGTAGTCAATAGAAACCATAATGAAATGATGTCCATTCAAATCTTTAGGCTCAATCTTGCCAATCATATTAATTCCCCACATGGAGAAGGGCCATGGGGAGGAAATGGCGTTCAATAGTGTCGGAGGAATATGAATCTTATCCGCATAAATTTGACACTTGTGGCATTTCTTCACAAACTTGCAACAATCAAATTCCATTGTCAGCAAAAAGTGATATGATCATAACATCTTCTTTGCCATTGTATCTCCATTGGAATGAGCAACAAAGGAACCTTCATGGACTTCAGTCATCAATAGGTTTGCTTCGTGTCTATCCATGCATCTGAGCAAAACTATATCGAAGTTTCTCTTATACAATACATCACCATTTAGGTAAAAGTTGCCAGCTAATCTTCTCAAAGTCTTTTTATCTTTCAAAGATGCCCCAGACAAGTAAATCTGACTTTGGAGGAAACATTTGATATCAAAATACCACGGCTTTTTGTCTTTGACTTCTTCAACAACAAACACATGAGCTGGCCTATCAAGACACATCACAGTAAGATTGGGAATCTCATTCCAATACTTCATTGTAATCATTGAAGCCAATGTTGCAAGAGCATCTGCCATCCATTTTTCATCACGAGGGATATGATGAAACTCAACCTTTGTAAAGAAAGTTGAAATCCTCCTCGCATAATCTTTATATGGTATCAAATCAGGTTGATTCGTCTCCCATTCACCTTTGGTCTGATTCATAACCAAAGTCGAATCTCCATAGATGTCCAAATAATTGATTCTGAGATCAATGGCTTCTTCAAGCCCCATAATGCAAGCTTCATATTCAACCATATTGTTTGTACACTTTAAAGTCAATCTAGTTGTAAATGGAAAATGCGTTCCTTGAGGAGTAATATTCACTGCCCCAATGCCATTAGCATATTGATTAACAGCTCCATTAAATACCATGCCCCAACGGGAACCAAGTTCTGGCCCTTCTTCAAGCAATGGTTCATTACACTCTTTCATTTTCAGGTACAAGATCTCTTCGTCAGGAAAATCAAACTGCACTTACTGATAATCTTCAATTCGTTGGTAAGCCACATGGTCAGCCAATACACTACCTTTGATCGCTTTTTGAGATCGATATTCAATATCATACTCTGAAAACAACATATGCCAATAGGCAATCCTCCCAGTTTAAGCAGGCTTCTCCAATATATACTTTATTGGATCCATTTTGGATATCAACCAAGTGGTATGATTCAACATATATTGGCGTAAACGCTTAGCAGCCCGACCAAATTCGCAACAAGTATTCTCAAGCATAGGATAACGAGTCTCACAATAGGTAAACTTCTTACTGAGGTATTAAATAGCATATTCTTTCTTTCCAGTTTCATCTTGCTAACCGTTAACACAACTCATACTCTCTTCAAGCACAGTCAAATACATGATCAACGGTCTTCCTTCAACAGGTGGCGACAGAATCGGAGGCTCAAGCAGATATTCTTTGATACTGTCAAAAGCTTTCAGGCAGTCTTCGATCCAATCACAAGACTGATCTTTCCAAAGAAGCTTGAATATAGGTGCACATGTGGCAGTCATGTGCAAAATAAATCTTGAGATGTAATTCAAGCGGCCGAGAAAACCTCTGACTTGCTTCTCAGTTTTAGGCGTAAGGATCTCTTATATTGCTTTGGCCTTGGCAGGATCAACTTCAATACCCTTCTCACTGACAATAAAGCCCAACAACTTACCAGAACGAACACCAAATGTACACTTATTGGGTTCAAGCGAAGTTTATACTTCCTCAAACGCTGGAATAGCTTCAACAAATGCTCAACATGTTCTTCTTCACCAATAGAAGAAGAATTATGATGTGCAATCTTGAAGTCTTCGCAAAGAGCTTCCACCATATTATTATTCAAGTTAGATCCATTATCAGTAATGATCTTACTTGGCACACCATAACGACATACAATTTGATTCTTAATAAACCTTACAATAACTTACTTGGTTACATTTGCATACGATGCCACCTCAACCCACTTTGTGAAGTAGTCAATAGCAACCAAAATGAAATGATGTCCATTCAAATCTTTAAGCTCAATCTTGCCAATCATATTAATTCCCCACATGGAGAAGGGCCATGGGGAGGAAATGACGATCAATAGTGTCGGAGGAATATGAAACTTATCTGCATAAATTTGACACTTGTGGCATTTCTTCACAAACTTGCAACAATCAGATTCCATTGTCAGCAAAAATTGATATGCTCATAACATCTTCTTCTCCATTGCATGTCCATTGGAATGAGAAACAAAGGAACCTTCATGGACTTCAGTCATCAATAGGTTTGCTTCATGTCTATCCATGCATCTGAGCAGAACCATATCGAAGTATCTCTTATACAATACATCACCATTTAGGTAAAAGTTGCCAGCTAATCTTCCCAAAGTCTTCTTATCTTTCAAAGATGCCCCAGACAAGTAAATCTGACTTTGGAGGAAACATTTGATATCAAAATACCACGGCTTTTTGTCTTTGACTTCTTTAACAGCAAACACATGAGCTGGACTATCAAGACACATCACAGTAAAATTGGGAATATCATTCGAATACTTCACTGTAATCATTGAAGCCAATGTTGCAAGAGCATCTGCCATCCGTTTTTCATCACGAGGGATATGATGAAACTCAACCTTTGTAAAGAAAGTTGAAATCCTCCTCGCATAATCTCTATATGGTATCAAATCAGGTTGATTCGTCTCCCATTCACCTTTGATCTGATTCATAACCAAAGTCGAATCTCCATAGATGTCCAAATAATTGATTTTGAGATCAATGGCTTCTTCAAGCCCCATAATGCAAGCTTCATATTCAACCATATTGTTTGTACACTTTAAAGTCAATCTAGCTGTAAATGTAAAATGCGTTCCTTGGGGAGTAATAATCATTGCCCCAATGCCATTACCATATTGATTAACAGCTCCATCAAATACCATGCCCCAACGGGAACCAGGTTTTGGCCCTTCTTCAAGCAATGGTTCATTACACTCTTTCATTTTCAGGTACAAGATCTCTTCGTCAGGAAAATCAAACTGCACTTACTGATAATCTTCAATTGGTTGGTGAGCCACTTGGTCAGCCAAGATACTACCTTTGATCGGTTTTTGAGATTGATATTCAATATCATACTCTGAAAACAACATCTCCCAATAGGCAATCTTCCCAGTTTAAGCAGGCTTCTCAAATATATACTTGATTGGATCCATTTTGGATATCAACCAAGTGGTATGATTCAACATATATTGGCGTAAACGCTAAGCAGCCCAAGCAAATGCGCAACAAGTATTCTCAAACATAGAATAACGAGTCTCACAGTCGGTGAACTTCTTACTGAGGTAGTAAATAGCATATTCTTTCTTTCTAGTTTTATCTTCCTAATCGTTAACACAACCCATACTCTCTTCGAGCACAGTCAAATACATGATCAATGGTCTTCCTTCAGCAGATGGCGACAGAATCGGAGGCTCAAGCAGATATTCTTTGATACTATCAAAAGCTTTCTGGCAGTCTTCGGTCCAATCACAAGACTGGTCTTTCCAAAGAAGCTTGAATATAGGTGCATATGTGGCAGTCATGTGCAAAATAAATCTTGAGATGTAATTCAAGCGGCCGAGAAAACCTCTGACTTGCTTCTCAGTTTTAGGCGTAGGAATCTCTTATATTGCTTTGGCCTTGGCAGGATCAACTTCAATACCCTTCTCACTGACAATAAAGCCCAACAACTTACCAGAACGAACACCAAATGTACACTTATTGGGTTCAAGCGAAGTTTATACTTCCTCAAACGCTGGAATAGCTTCAACAAATGCTCAACATGTTCTTCTTCACCAATAGATTTAGCAATCATATCATCAACGTAGACTTCAATCTCTTTATGCATCATATCATGAAAAAGAGTAGTCATTTCTCTTTGGTAAGTTGCACCAGTATGCTTTAAACTGAAAGGCATCACTCTATAACAGAATGTTCCCTAACGTGTAATGAATGTGGTCTGCCCATATCTTCGGGTGCCATCTTGATCTGATTATATCCGAAAAATCCGTCCATAAATGAAAAGACTTTGAATTTAGTTGTATTGTCTACCAACATATCAATGTGTGGCAGAGGAAAATCATCTTTCAAATTGGCCTTATTTAAATCTCTATAATCAACACACATGTGTACTTTTCCATCCTTCTTCAGAATAGGACAATATTGGCCACCCCCCACGGATACTCAGCGGTCACAAGGAAATCAGCATCAATATGCTTTTGCACTTCTTCTTTGATCTTTACTGCCATATCAGGATGAGTACTCCTCAACTTCTGCTTGACTGGCGGGCATTCTGGCTTCAACGGTAGTCTATGCTCCACAATCTCAGAATCCAAACCAGGCATGTCTTGATAGGACGAAGAAAACACATATGAATATTCTTGGAGAAGATCAATCAACCCCTTCTTAACTTCAGGACACAGTCGAGACCCAATCTTGACTTCCTTCACATCATCCTCGTAACCCAAGTTGACAACTCAATTTGCTCTTCGAGCGACTGAATAGCCTTTCCTTCATTCTCAAGAAGACGAGACAACTCCTCAAAAACCTCTTCATCACCTTCCTCCTGAGCCTCAAACACAGGGAATTCAAAATTGGGCAAAGGAGTAGGATCATTGTATTCAATGGGTTTAGAAACCAACCTGCATAATGAGTTGATATTTTGATTTTAGAGTAGTGTATTATGACCAAATATTATGCAGATGGACAATTATACTTATTTTTTTATCTTTTTTGCGATTACCATTTTTCATAATAAAGCAAAAAGCAAAAATAAAACATCATAAATGTGGATGAATAGAATTATATTTTATTATTGATCAAATTTTGAAATGCCCGAACAATGTTCACTTCTCCCTTAGGTATAAGAGAAGGATTTTCAAAAAACAAATAAAAGCAATACTTAGATCGATGCATAATAACAGGAATGTCAACAACAGTCCAATTGTTGCAAGCTTTTCCATGCGTCATAAAATTGGTGCAGTCTTCATCTTCATCACCCTCTATCATTGCAGCTAAGTGTTGTTCATTACCATGAATGAATCCTCTGAAGGAGAATTTCCATCCAAGGCACAGCGGAATTTAAAAATTTCTCCATTTAGTGATCCTTACGAATGGGCATGATCAGCGATAGAATCGTTACCTCTTATGGCGATTCAAACCTTTGGTGCAAATCTCTTGTAACGATCAAAACCTTGGATACAAATCCACGGAGCGATCACGAACGTTGAACGATGACAACATCTCTACTCAGTCCACACGAACGGGTTCCTTCAATCTCAGTGCTAGCTGGTACGAATGAAGGCTTTGAGTGAGAGAGAGAGGGAAACGAAATTCCAAGTCTTCACTTGAGTTTTAGTCTGAGTGACAATGCTTCTACCCAAGGGTTCTATTTATAGAACCACTTGTGTGGGCTTCAAGCTAAAAAGCCCATTTAAGTGTATTTTGACCCATATCTTATAATATGCCCAAAATCACTTAAGCGTGTGGTACCTTACCATATTTCTTATTCCACTTAAGTGCATCGTAACTTACGGTGTTCCTTAGTTACTCTATTTCTCATCAATCTGTCCTTTGTGTGTGACCCTGTAGGTTTTCGCGATGTTGGCAATTATATTAAATCACGCATTTAACATAATAAACAATGAGCGATATCTAGCAACACATCACTGCTACCCAAGACACGAAAATGTCATGTGATCTGACAAAACCTCCTGTGATAATAATTATGTGTATAATTACCCCTTTGCCCTTATGTCTATATTGAACACAAGGTATAGACCGTGTCATCCTTGTCCAGTTTAATATTGGGCCCATAGACATTTATCCTGTTACGCAGGATGGGAAAATTCCATCTAGGACACTCATGTCCCTCAGCATGCTTTGTGGAGTACCCATAAACTGTCTTTCTGGTTATCCAGTTACGGACAATGTTGGATCAGCAATAAAGCACTCGACTCTACATCTAGGGTCCATAGTGGTTTCAGGTCGAAGAGTGGTATACACCATTATCACCATGAGAATAACTTATGACACTTTGCATAACTTTCTATATAGTATTCTCATAGCGGGTCAATCCAGTATAAATATTACTCTTAATATTCATACCTATGTTTAAGACTTGATAACTCTTTATCCATGATCCATGAGATGTGATCATCAGTCTACAAACATAATAGTCTTAATGCTTTAATGTTATCCCACTTCACAATAAAGCTCGACTACGGATACTTTAAGAATATTGTCCTTTTATTTAATGTGATCTCATGATTAAGTCATACTTGATACATTAAACGGACTAGCTATTCTAGGGACTTTATTAATCAAACATAATAAAGAAAAAGTCTTTTATTAATTAATAAATAATTCGATACAAGTACCAAAAGTATTTGCCTCTAGGGCTTACACCAACATCCTCTGCTACGAAAATTGGGTCGCGCATCTTCAGCTTTAACCACTGATGAACCTCGTTGGAAACCCAACCCGGCTCTGCTCTTGTTATTGGAGACCTCTACCATTCGTCCCCGCTGATCAGACTGACCATCTTCAACAATTATTTGCGCATCTTTGAATGAGGACATGGGTGCCCCAACTCTCTTTTCCTCAGTAATAGACAAGGCTAGGAACGGAGTTCTAATCTCATCCTTAGCTTCTACATAAGAGAAAGATGACAGGTGGCTTACCAATAAAGCCTTCTCCCCGCCAATAATAACAAGCTTTCCATTCTTAATGAACTTCAGCTTCTGATGCAACGTTGAAGTAACGGCTCCTGCCTCATGAATCCATGGCCTTCCTAACAAGCAGCTATAGGCTGGGCGGATATCCATTACTTGGAAAGTAATTTGGAAATCCCTCGAACCTATCTTCAGTGGAAGGTCCACTTCACCGATCACAGTTTTGCAAGAACCGTCAAATGCTTTGATGATCACACCACTATATCTCATCGGAGCTCCTTGATATGAAAACCTAGAAAGAGTTGACTTCGGAAGTACGTTCAATGAAGACCCGGTGTCAACCAACACATTTGACAGAGTGTCATCTTTGCAATTCATCAAAATATGCAGAGCCAAGTTTTGATTTCTTCCCTCCTTGGGGAGTTCTTCATCACAGAAACTGAGATTGTTGTAGGAAGTGATGTTAGCTACAATATGATCAAACTGGTCTACCGTAACATCATGTCACACGTACGCTTTCTCTAGAACTTTCTGCAGGGCTTCTCTATGCGCTTCTGAGTTTATTAGTAGAGACAACACTGAAATTTTGGAGGGAGTTTGGAGCAACTACTCCACCATATTGAACTTGCTCTTCTTAATCAATCTGAGCACCTCTTCATCATCGTTAGGCTTCAAGCCGCTGGATTCACCAGACTGACACCTTGGAGTGCTAACAAACTCTACCACAGGAACTTCAACCTTCTGCCCAACATCCATATCTTCCACATTCTTCGGGAACACCGGCCCAAAGACACGACCACTGCGGGTCACCTTAGTAACATCAGCTATCCTCACAACAGAACTAGTCGTAGTTAAAGGAACCTCTTGACCATTATCTAGAATGGTAGCATTGTAATTATATGGGATAGCCTTTTAGATGCATACAGAATGGGGCCCTCTAACCATATAACCAAAGGCGATACCGATATGTTGTTGATGTTGTTACTGCTGCTACTGTCGTACTGAATCACTATTCTCTCGGGAGTTTTGAACACAGGGACTATAACATTCACATCGTCACCTAAGTGATGGGATTGAAATATTTGAGTCATGTCTTCATCCATCAACCGCTGGATGTCCTTCTTCACAATAACACAACCTCTAGGATTGACACTGCAATCGCACAACCATCATGATCATGCTCACAATCGCTAACCAAGCAGATATCCTTGTGCATCCTCACCAAGGACCTTCTTATGAAGCGTACATCATATATTTTGAATTCCCTGGGACAGCTGTCCACCATATTAACAGATGAATTCCCATGGGCATGCAATGGGTTAGCTTTGACGTTCGGTGCACGGTCCTCAAAGGACACCATTCCACTCTTAACCAACTTTTGGACTTCATACTTTAGGGGGTCGCAATTCTCAATATCATGACCGGGATCTCCTTGATGAAAAACACAACGGAGTTCTGGTTTGTACCACCATGGAAGTGGTTCAGGTATTTGAGGTGGGTTTCTTAGTTGCAACAGGTTCTTGAGACCTAACAATGGATACAATTCTGCATATGTTATAGGAATTGGGTCAAAAGAGACCTTCTTCTTCTCAAAGTTTGGTTGTTATTGTTGATGATTATTGTTATTGTTGTTGTTGTAGGCATTTGTTTGTTGTTGTGGTTGTTGTTGACGTTGTTGTTGTTGTATTGGTGTTGACTGATTGTTCACAAATACCAGGATGACAAAAGATGCTTGATGATGGTGTTGACAGGGTGGTTGATTTCTCCTTACGTGAGGCCTCCTCTTCCTCCCAACAGATACTGCATTAGCTTCACTATCCTTCTTCTTGACAAAACTATTACCATATCTCTTGCTGGATAATGCTTCCTCATTAGATAACCGTCCCTCTCAGACACCTTCTTCTAGCCTCATCCCCATGTTTACCATCTCGGTAGAATCACTGGGGGCACTGTCAACCATCCGCTCATAGTAAAATGAGCTCAGGGTCTTGAGAAAAACCTTGGGCATCTCCTTCTCTTCAAAAGGAGGGGTAATCTGAGCAGCAAGTTGTCTCCATCTTTAAGCTTACTCCTTGAATGCCACCTTATCCTTTTGAGACAACGACCTCAACTGGTCTCTATCTGGAACTCTGTCGATATTATATTTGTACTACTTCACGAATGCTTCACCAAATTCATTGAACCTGCAGATGCTCGCATTATCCAATCCCATGTACCACCTTAAAGCGGGACCGATCAGACTGTCTTGAAAATAATGGATCAATAACTGATCATTATCAGTTTGCATCGACATCTTTCTGGCGCACATCACAAGATGACTCAGTGGACAAGTATTCCCCTTGTACTTTTCAAAGTCAGACACTTTGAACTTCGCCTGGATTTTCACATTTGGAACCAAAAAAATTCCGCAACACTCTTACCAAAGAAATCTTTACGCGTCAAAGTTTTCAACTCCTTTCGCAGCTCAAGGAATTGGTCTTTGATTTCATCCATCTTCTCATACACATCAGGCGAAAGAGAAACCTGTTATGCAAATCATGCATGAAATGCAATGCTTGATTATTTTTATTTTTCAAGGAACTTACTATTTAATTTTGAAATCTATAATAATAATTGTTGGTTCTAAGTGTTGGCAGCAATTTTGGTAATCCAAAGAGTGTTCACAAGATGTTGCATGTGATGTCTTAACATAAGATATCTTGTACCTGCTGGTGGTTTAAAACCATAATTATGCATGATTGTTTCAGGATGTCATACACGATGTCATGACATCTGATATTATGTACCTGCTGGATATTTTAAATGGAATTATGCAGGATTGCTCCAGGATGTCAGACCCGATATCATGACATCTGTATACAAAACATTCAGTGTGAATGTCATGTGTTATGTGATTGCGCTTTTAATGGCAATCTATGTATGATTTAAGATCTGATTTACAAACGCATTCAATCATTAATTACAACCTGATTTACTTATTTTCCAAAGAGATCTAATCAGCTGTCATGAGAAGATTTGAATGGAAAATATTTTTAGGGTTTTATGATGTCCAAGCCCAGCTGAAAGCTTCTATAAAAAGGACATGGAAAACCTGATTTGATACACAAGAAATACTGAGCGAAATATTGAGAGAGAATAAGGGTTTGTGTCTTGTGTGGTCGTGTGACTTGTAAGCCATTCAATTCATCCATAAATTATTGAATTGGTCTGATTTTTTAGTTGTAATTTGTCACTCAAAGCTTTTAAGCATGAGTGTGTGTCTATTTGATTGAAGCTGCTAAGTAAGATCAAGTGTGTGTCTACTTGATTGAAGCTGCTAAGTAAAATAGAGTGTGTGTCTTTGAAGAGTGTCTTCTTGTCATAAGGAATTTTTGTTTAATATCATAGGTGTGATTGAGGGGGAGTGAGATGGGATCTCATATCTAAGATTTCTTAGGTAGAAGTCATACGGGTAAAGATTAGGTGAAAAAGACTGTAACTTGTGTAGTTTACTGAGAGTCTTTGAACTGATTCTATTTAGTGGATTTCCTTCTTGGCTTGGTAGCCCCCAAACGTAAGTGAGTTGCACCGAACTGGGTTAACAATTGCTTGTGTCTCTTGCATTACTATTCTTTATCTTTATCCTATTTGTGTTATTCAGATATTAGTGTCATGACATTACCTTCGACATCTCATATATGATACCAGAATTTCAATTGGTATCAGAGCAGGCATCCTGCTCTGGTTCTGGGTGAGATCTAGGGACGATACTTTCTGGTACCATGGAGAGAGATGGAGGATTTGTTCACAAGCCACCAATTTTGGATGGATCTAACTATGACTATTGGAAACCTCGAATGGTAGCTTTCCTAAAATCTCTTGATAATAAGGCTTGGAAGGCTGTGTTAACAGGCTGGGAACATCCAGTAGTTACTAAGGAAGGAGAAGCCACAACTGATAAGAAACCTAAAGAACAATGGTCCAAGGAGGAGGATGATCTAGCCCTTGGAAATTCTAAAGAATTGAATGCAATATTCAATGGAGTAGACAAGAATATCTTCAGATTGGTAAACAACTATGAGGTGGCTAAAGATGCTTGGGACATTCTCAAGACCACTCATGAAGGCACCTCTAGAGTGAAGATGTCTAGATTACAGTTGCTCACTACCAAGTTTGAAAATTTAAGGATGAAAGAAGATGAAAATATTCATGAATTTCACATGAATATCCTTGAAATTTCCAATGCCTCTGGAGCTCTAGGAGAGAAGATGTCTAAGGAAAATACTCAGGTCACTCCCTAAGAGATTTTCTATAAAGGTGACAGCCATAGAAGAATCTCAAGACATCTCAAATATGAGAGTTGATGAGATAATTGGATCCCTCCAAACATTTGAGATGGGAATATGTGATGGGTCTGAAAAGAAAGCCAAGAGCATAGCCTTCATGTCAAACACTGAAGGGGAAGATGAGGAAGGTGGTCAAGATATTGATGAAGATCTGGAAAATGAGGTAGCAATGTTGGGAAGACAGTTCAACAGACTTATGAGAAAGATGGATGTAAGATCTAAGGCCAATGTCAAGAACATCGCATCTGACATCAGTAAATCCAACAATATTGGAAGAAGAACAAGGTCAGAAGAAAATCCCAAAGAAGGAAAAGGAGTTCAGTGCTATGAATGTGATGGGTATGGTCACACTAGAACTGAATGTGGGACCTACCTCAAGAAACAAAAGAGGAGTCTTGTTGCTTCTTGGTCTGATGAAAGTGAAACAGAAGAAGATGCAAATCTTGTGACTGCTTTGACAGGAAGATGGGGTTTTGATAAAGAGTCAAGTGATGATGAAGTAACGTTTGAAGAGTTGGCCACTACCTACAGAGAGTTGTGTCATAGAAGTGCAGAAGTGTGTAGACAAGTTGAAAGCCATAAGAAAGTGATAGCTCAGTTGGAGAATTAAAAGGAAGAACATGGGGAAACCTTCTCCAAGTTGAAGATTGAAGTTGTACTCTTGAATTCCAAACTAGATGAGATGACAAAGTATATAAGAACGCTTAACAATGGATCTGACATCTTAGACAAGATTCTCCAGACTGGTCAAATAACAGGAGACAAATCTGGCATTGGGTTCAATGAATCTAAGGCTGATTGCAGTTACACTAATGGAAAACCTAAATTCCAACCTAAGTGCAGCCATAGTCATGACAAACCTGCAATGTCACATCACATGTCACAACGTCATAAAGGGAGACAGTAGAAAGGGAAACACCAAAAATGGAGATGTCATTACTGTGGGAAGTTTGGCCATATAAAACCCTTCTGCTATAAGCTGTATGGTTACCCTCAGCCTGCTCATTATCTACCTAAATCCAAACATTACAGACCTATCAATAAAAAGCAATGAGTTCCTAGGATAAATGTTACAAGTTTGATAGCTCACATTTCCTTCAGAGTTTCAGCCAAAGAAGATTGGTATTTTGATAGTGGTTGCTCCAGACACATGACTGGAAACAAAAACCTGCTAATTGTCCTTCATCCTCATGCCACAAGTTATGTAACCTTTGGTGATGGAGCAAAGGGTGAAATCAAGGGGATTGGTAAGCTTGATTTCCCTAGAGTTCCTGACCTTGACAATGTCCTACTTGTTAAGGGATTCACTGCTAATCTAATAAGCATCAGTCAACTGTGTGACCAAGGTCTAAATGTAAACTTCACTAGAACTGAATGTCTGATTACTAACAATGAAAATGAAGTGATCATGAAAGGAGTTAGGTCTAAAGACAACTGCTACATGTGGAGTTCTCAAGAAATTGGTTACTCTTCAATGTGTACCTTGGCCAAAGAGGAAGAAGTGAAGATATGGCATCAAAGATTGGGCCATTTGCATCTTAAAGGTATGAAGAGGATTATATCTATTGAAGTTGTTAGAGGAATTCCCAACTTAAAGATTGATGAAGGAAAAATCTGTGGAGAATGTTAGATTGGAAAATAGACAAGGATGTCACACCAGAAGCTCAGACATGACACCACTACCAAAGTTTTGGAACTCCTCCATATGGATTTGATGGGACCCATGCAAGTGGAAACCCTTGGTGGGGAGAAGTATGCATACGTAGTGGTGGATGACTTCTCTAGATACACCTGGATCAATTTTATAAGATAAAAATTTGATGTCTTTGAAGTCTTCAAGAATCTTTGTCTAAAACTTCAAAGAGAAAAGGAAAGTCCAGTTATCAAAATTATAAGTGATCATGGGAAGGAATTTGAGAACAGCAAATTTGCTTAATTTTGTTCTTCATAAGGAATTCATCATGAGTTCTCTTCTCCCATTACTCCCCAACAAAATGGTGTGGTGGAAAGAAAAAATAGAACTCTTCAAGAATCAGCCAGAGCTATGATTCATGCTAAGAAACTGACTTACCATTTTTGGGTTGAAGCCATGAACACAACCTGCTATGTTCACAACAGAGTGACATTGAAGAAAGGGACTCCTACAACCTTATATGAAGTCTGGAAAGGAAGAAGACCTACAGTCAAATACTTTCATGTATTTGGTAGTAAATGCTATATCTTGACTGATCGTGAACAAAGAAGGAAGATGAATCCCAAAAGTGATGAGGGAATATTTCTGGGCTACTCAACAAATAGAAGAGCTTACAGAGTCTTTAATTCCATAACTAATGTAATGATGGAATCTATTAATGTTGTGGTTGATGACCAACAGACTGATGTCACAGACGATGTTAAGACATCTCTGATTGATTCCCCAACTGACTTCTCAGACAAAAATAAGGAAAGTGAACCTCTTCAAGCTGAACCTGAAGATGACAAAATCAACAAGGGACCCTCCATCAGAGTTCAGAAGGATCATCCCATAGATCTCATTATAGGAGATCCAAATAAAGAGGTCACTACTAGATCAAGGGAAGTGATCTCACATGGCTACTTTGTGTCAAAGATTGAACCTAGGAATGTCAAGGAAGCCTTGACTGATTAGTTCTGGATCAATGCCATGCAGGAGGAGTTAGGTAAATTCAAGAGGATTGAAGTATGGGAACTGGTTCCTAGACCTGAAGGAGTAAATTTCATAGGTACAAAGTGGGTGTATAAGAATAAATCTGATGAACAAGGGGTTGTTACTAAAAACAAAGCAAGATTAGTAGCACAAGGATATACTCAAGTTGAAGGAGTGGACTCAGTTTGAATGTTTAAGAGGGAAATTGGGGATTTGTATTCATGAGAATTTATAGCAATCAAAGGAGTTTGTGGCTAATATCCTAGAGGATATTTCTGACAAAAATAGCAAGGATTTTTGCATGGTGTTTGTAAGAAGAAGATGCTACTTCCTCAGACTGAGTTGTGAAGGTCCCCCTGTTATGAAGACTATGTATGTTGTGTATAATTATGGTTTCTGAGTTGCAAGGTGTATGCTGGATCTTTTGTTGTTTTTTTGGTTAATGTTTGTAATTTTTGGCAGTCCTTACTGATGCCTTGATGTAATATTTGGGCTCTTTTTGAGTTCCATGGATTTCTAATTATCTCAGCTATTGCAGCTGTGTATAATTATGGTTTGTATCTCCTAACATTTATGTTTTAACATTTTATATGTTATAACATCTCTTGTGACATACTCTGCTAGGCTGATTGACATTTATTTTGTCTAAATGGTCACCTTTGGTCTATTTTGACTAAAAAGAGGAGAAGTGATTATGCGGAGAGCAGCTGCAGTTAAATGCGTGGTGGTGGAGATCTGCAGTGCTGATATAGCTAATTGATGTAGACTAAACAGATGAACAACTGATGTTGAAGGAGATGGTTGATGTGAGACAGAATGGTGTGAGACTGAATGGTGTTCTATTCTGAGATGTTGGAGGAGATGTCTGATGTTCTGTGCATGCTCTATGATGCACAGGTGATGTTGAAGGAGATGTCAGAAGGATATTCTGATTATTACAGGTGTTGTTATTACAGGTGTTGTTATTGCTGAAGGAGATGTCTGTGTTGTACAGACTTAGGGGGAGAAGAAGTACTCATGTGCATGTGTGTGTTTTACTAGTTGCTAGTATAGCTAGTAATTCTGTTTACTTCTGCTGCTGCTTAAACGTTGTTATGTTGTTTAACTGCTGATGTGTTTTTCTTGTGAACAACATGGACAGATATATGTTTTAGCCAAAAATTTCCAAAGGGGGAGTTTGTTGGTTCTAATTGTTGGCAGCAATTTTGGTAAAACAAAGAGTGTTCACAAGATGTTGCATGTGATGTCTTAACATAAGATATCTTGTACCTGCTGGTGGTTTAAAAACATAATTATGCAGGATTGTTTCAGGATGTCATACACGATGTCATGACATATGATATTATGTACCTGCTGGATATTTTAAATGGAATTATGCAGGATTGTTCCAGGATGTCAGACCCGATGTCATGACATTTGTACACAGAACATTCAGTGTGAATGTTATGTGTTATGTGATTGCGCTTTTAATGGCAATCTATGTATGATTGAAGATCTGATTTACAAACGCATTCAATCATTAATTACAACCTGATTTACTTATTTTCCAAAGAGATCTAATCAACTGTCATGAGAAGATTTGAATGGAAAATAGTTTTAGGGTTTTATGATGTCCAAGCCCAGCTGAAAGCTTCTATAAAAAGGACATGGAAAACCTGATTTGATACACAAGAAATACTGAGCGAAATATTGAGAGAGAATAATGGTTTGTGTCTTGTGTGGTCGTGTAACTTGTAAGCCATTCAATTCATCCATAGATGATTGAATTGGTCTGATTTTTGAGTTGTAATTTGTCACTCAAAGCGTTTAAGCATGAGTGTGTGTCTACTTGATTGAAGCCGCTAAGTAAGATCAAGTGTGTGTCTACTTGATTGAAGCTGCTAAGTAAAATCAAGTGTGTGTCTTTGAAGAGTGTCTTCTTGTCATAAGGAATTTTTGTTTAATATCACAGGTGTGATTGAGGGGGAGTGAGATGGGATCTCATATCTAATAGTTCTTAGGTAGAAGTCATACGGGTAGAGATTAGGTGAAAAAGACTGTAACTTGTGTAGTTTACTGAGAGTCTTTGAACTGATTCTATTTAGTGGATTTCCTTCCTGGCTTGGTAGCCCCTAGACGTAGGTGAGTTGCACCGAACTGGGTTAACAATTACTTGTGTCTCTTGCTTTACTATTCTATATTTTTATCCTGTTTGTGTTATTCAGATATTAGTGTCGTGACATTACCTTCGACATCTCATATCTGATACCAGAATTTCAATAACAATTGTAACAATTTGATTGACCATAAAAAATCTCTTTTATTTATATAATTGGAAGGATTACACTGAGTACAATTTCAGAAACCAAATGAAAATACAAGAGAAAAGGACACTAGCCATCCTAAGGATCCCTAACAACAATGTTAAAAGATCTGGTCGTAGGCGTGTACTTCCTTCGAATGCGTCGAATCTCAGTCTCAAAAGAAGCCTTCATCTGAGTCTTCTCAAGGGCAAGCTGATCAACAATCTTCTTCCAAGCAACGGAAGGCTGAGGCATACTAGAGGAAGATGAAACCTCTGGTTCTCTTTGTCTCTTTGTTACTCAGTCTTCAAGTAGCTCAATAAGTGCATCTTTGTCTTTAGAATCAAGCTGCAACTCCTCATGCTTTCTGCTCAAAGCATGGAAACGCTCTTCCCACATATCCTTCTTTTGCTTCATCTTGGCGAGTGCATCTTCCAACTCCTCTACATCTTGGTTAGGGAGAGTTAATGGCTCAAACACAACCATAGACATAGGTCTTTCACAAGCATAAGGCATCTCCAATTCCAAAGCTCTCTTCTTCATCCAAAGAGTGTAAGCCCCCAAAGATACATAATTGCGCGGTTCAAGCTTAGATCTTCCTTTCCTATGCACATTATGAAAAGCATGAACAATCTTCTGCTTCAAATGTTGGTGATCTTTACCCTCTTGATAGAAAAGACCTTCTAACAAAGTGTTATTAGGTTTGTCATTCAAGGGGAACCCAAGTTGACGACGAGCCAAAGCAGGGTTGTAGTTGATTCTTCCTTGTATACCAATGAGAAGCACATTGGATAATTCACCATAAAAATCAATGATATCCAAACTACTTAATGAAGGATCATACCAACACTATATCATCATTAGTTAGAGACATAAGTCTATGAGACCATTGTAGATATTGTTTGTTCTCCATAAAAGCAGGCGTCTGAGGTAAGTATGAAATAAACCACTTGTACAGAAGAGGAACACAACACATAATCATCCCACTTCCTTTAGAATTTCTCAAATGCAAAGAGAAGTACATATCTCCTAACAGAGTAGGCACATGGTTCCCAATCAAGAAAATTCTAATGGCGTTTAAATCAACAAAATCGTCAATGTTAGGGAACAAAGCCAAACCATAGATGAGCAACACAAAGATGGCTTCAAAAGCATCCATACTACCCGTTTGAGCAAAGGCGACAAATTCCTTGATGAGGAACTCAGAAGTCAACCCAAATAATCCTCCTTTCTTCATCCAATGAGCCTCTATCTCAGACTTCTTCAAGTGAAGAGATTCAGCTATAAGATGAGATCTGGGAATCTCTTCCAATCCACTAAACGACACTTTGTTAGAAACAGGTATTCCCAGAAGATAGGCATACTCCTCCAACGTAGGCACAAGTTGATAATCAGGAAAAGTCAGGGAACAGTAGATAGGGTCATAGAACTGAACCAACACACTCAAGAGCCCTTTAACCACATAAGCAGATAAGATAGACAGAATCTTCCCATGACGTTGTTTGAAGTCCAATGGATCTAATGCAAAAGATGATACCTTCCTTCACTCTTTCAAGTCGGGACATCTGAAATTGTACTTCTCAGTGTTCCTTCATCCACAATCCATGGTGTGAAAATATTTGCAAATAAGATCTCAGTTCCTTGAAATTTCGTGTGATGAATGTTATGATGCGCATGAATGTATGAATGCAACAATAAAAAATCAGTGATCACACATAAGGCAAACAAACAACGGTCAAGGGATGAAGCAAGTCATTGTCAAGATCAATCATCCATTTTGGTGGGTTATGGTTTACACCTTATAAACACCCAAGTTCCATTGATACTGACAAGACTTGATTGGATCAACCAAGAATCAAAGGGTTTGTTGTATAATGAGCATGGAGTCTGGGTAAGAACCATCCCAAAGGAGTGAACTAAGGCTAAAAACTTGTAGATCATGTTCTAAAAAGTTCCTAGAGTCTTAATTCCATCTATCGGATATTACAGGTTAGAATGATTGACTCATCAACCCATGATATTCTCAAGAGAAACTTGTCTGAGTGTAGTATCATGTAACAACTGTTATCAAGTCTACATTTGAACAGTCTCCACACTACGTCCAAAATCAGCCAAGATAGGTTAAGTGTTCTACGGTCCTCAGCTTCTCGGACCCCAAATCAGAGATAGTAATGCCTAGCCACAAATAACTTGTGTGACATTCATAACTCCCAAAGGGTCTCCACTGAGTAGATGGGTCTCAAGCCAACTTGTTAAGGACTACTCCACACAAGTCGAACATGACTATACCATCCTTCTATCTTAATTGCACTCAATTTCAGGTTAGAACTTATCTCACCACTCAGAGATCACCAAGCACAACAAGCAGATTATATCATACAAACAATTATACATACATCAAATATACAATTACATACACATAAAAAAGTAGGCTAAACCCACTGGAGACTAATCTCGAGCAGAGTCGCCACTTAATTTCTGTAGCGGTAAATTCATGACCATCAAGCTATGGATAAGCTAGACGTTAATAAAACCAGAGTCACCACCGCGCTTTTATTGTTTCCAAGTGTTGGTTCTATGTGTTGGCATCAATTTTGCTAAAACCTAGAGTTATCACAAGTTGTCACGCGTGTTGTCTTGACATTTGATATCAGTTTCCTGCAGGATGTTTAAATATGGTTGTGCAGGATTTAGCTAAGATGTCAGACCCGATGTTAAGACATGTGTATAAAGAACATTCAGTCTAAATGTTATGTATCTTAAGATTGCACTTTTCATGCAAATCTGTGTGTGATTATGTAAAGATTGAATAGGCTATTCAAGGAGTAATTTGATTTAAAACCAGATTGATTGATTTTCCAATAAGGGATGCCCAAGCCCATTCAAAAGCTTCTATTTAAAGGCCATGTAAAACCTGGTTTTAACAGAAAAAGAAACGAACGAACTAGTGAGAGAGTTTCAAGGTTTTAGTCTTGTGTGAGCTTGTGTATTGTGAGCCATTCATTCATCATATTGATGATTGAATTGGACTGACTTTTGTGTTGTAATTTATCCACTCTAAGCTTTGAAGCATGAGCGTGTGTTTACTTGGTTGAAGCTTTTAAGCAAGATCAAGTATGTGTTCTTGAAGAGTGTCTTCTTTCTTTGTAATATTTGTTTTTATATCACTGCTGTGATTGAGGGGGAGTGAGTGGGGTCTCATATCTAAGAGTTCTTAGATAGAAGTCACATGGGTAGAGGTTAGGTGAAAAGACTGTAACTTAAAGTTGTTTACTGAGAGTCTTTGACCTAATTATGTTTAGTGGATTTCCTTCCTGGCTTGGTATCCCCCAGACGTAGGTGAGTTTACACCGATCTGGGTTAATAATTGCTTGTGTCACTTGTTCTATTGTTTCTTTGACTTTTGTCCTGTTTATATTTTAGTTGTTGTTCAGATATTAGTGTCTTGACGTTACCTTCAACATCTCATATCTGATACCAAAATTTCAATTGGTATCAGAGCAGGCATCATGCTCTGGTTCTGGGTGAGATCTTGGGACGTTACTTTTTGGTACTATGGATAGAGATGGAGGATCTGTACACAGACCACCAATTCTGGATGGATTTAACTATGACTATTGGAAACCTCGAATGGTAGCCTTCTTGAAATCTTTGGATAATAAGGCTTGGAAGGTTGTTCTAACAGGCTGAGAACATCCCTTCATTACTAAGGAAGGAGAAGTCACAACTGATAAGAAGGCTGAGGAAGAATGGATAAATGAGGAGGATGAACTAGCTCTTGGAAACTCTTAAGCATTGAATGTTATCTTCAATGGGGTTGATAAGAACATCTTCACACTGGTGAACAACTTTGAGGTGTCTAAAGATGCTTGGAATATTCTCAAAACCACTCATGAAGGTATCTCTAGAGTGAAGGTGTCTAGATTGCAGTTGCTTAATACTAAGTTTGAGAATTTGAGGATCAAAGAAGATGAAAGTATTCATGACTTCCATATGAATATCCTTGAAATTGCTAATGCCTTAGGAGCCCTAGGTAAGAAGATGTCAGATGAAAAGCTTGTGAGGAAAGTTCTCAGGTCACTTCCCAAGAGATTTTCCATGAAAGTGGCAACCATAGAAGAATCTCAAGATATCTGCAATATGAGAGTGGATGAGCTAATTGGATCCCTCCAAACATTCGAGTTGGGAATGAGTGATGGATCTGAAAATAAAGTCAAAAGCATAGCCTTTATGTCAAACACTAAAGAGAAAGAGGAAGACAGTAGTCAGGATACTGATGAAGATATGGCAAATGATGTAGCATTACTGGGGAGACAATTCAACAAACTCATGAAGAGGATGGATATAAGGTCAAAGTCTAATGTCAAGAACAACTCATTTGAGATCAGTGGGTCCAATGATGCTGGAAGAAGAACAAAATATGAATAAAAATCCAAATAAGGAAAAGGAATTTAGTTCCATGAATGTGAAGGGTATGGACACATTAGAGCTGAATGTGGGACCTACCTCAAGAAACAGAAGAAGAGTCTTGCTGCTACTTGGTCTGATGAAAGTGAAACAGAAGGAGAGTCTTCCAATCTTGTGACTTCCTTGACTGGAAGATGGGGTTCTGGTGAAGACTCAAGTGATGATGAAGTAACCTTTGATGAATTAGCTACTACCTACAGGAAGTTATGTTACAGAAGTGAAGAAGTGTGTCAACAAGTGGAGAATCAGAAGAAATTGATAACCCAACTAGAGGATGAGAAGTCAGAACACTTAGAAACCATTTCTAAGTTGAAGATAGAAGTCGTGTTCCTGAACTCCAAACTGGATGAGATGACAAAGTATGTCAGAATGCTAAACTGTGGATCTGACACCTTAGACAAAATCCTCTAGACTGGAAAGATTGCAGGAGACAAGATTAGCCTTGGGTTCAATAAATCCACTCCTGAGTGTAGTCCCACTGGTAGACCACCAGAGATGTCACATCAGGTGTCTCAACATCACAAGGAAAGAAAACATAAAGGAAAACGTCAAAGATGGAGATGTTATTACTGTGGGAAATTTGGCCACATAAAACCATTATGCTTTAAGTTGTATGGCTATCCTAGTCCTACTCATCATCAACCTAGACCCAAACACCACATCCCTGTTAACAGAAAATGGTGGGTTCCTAGGGCTGGTGCTACTAACTTGATAGCTCACACTTCCTTCAGAGTTTCAGCCAAAGAAGACTGGTATTTTGACATTGGATGCTCCAGACACATGATTGGAAGCAAAAACCTGCTAATTGACCTTCAACCTCATGCCACCAGCTATGTGACTTTTGGTGGTAGAGAAAGAGGTGAAATCAAGGGGATTGGAAAGCTAAATTGTCCTGGAGTCCTTAACCTTGATAATGTGCTGCTTGTTAAAGGATTGACTGCAAACCTGATCAGCATCATTCAACTATGTGACCAAGGTCTAAATGTGAACTTCACAAAAACTAAATGCTTGATTACAAATGGAAAAACTGAGGTGATCATGAAAGGAGTCAGGTCTAAGGACAAATGTTATATATGGAACTCTCAAGAAACTAGTTATTCATCAATATGTACTCCAGCTAGAGAAGAAGAAGTGAAACTATGGCATCAAAAACCGGGTCATCTGCATCTTAAAGGAATGAAGAGGATTATATCTATTGAAGTTGTCAGAGGAATCCCAAAATTAAAGATTGATAATGGAAGAGTTTGTGGTGAGTGTCAGATTGGAAAGAAGACAAAGATGTCACAACAGAAGATCAAACATGACACCACATCTAGAGTGCTGGAACTTCTCCACATGGACTTAATGGGACCTATGCAGGTGGAAAGTCTTGGTGGGATAAGGTATGCTTATGTTGTGGTGGACGACTTCTCCATATATACCTGGGTAAATTTTATAAGGGAAAAATATGATGTGTTTGAGGTGTTCAAAGATCTTTTCCTAAGACTTCAAAGAGAAAGAGAGAGTCATGTTATCAGAATCAGAAGTGATCATGGGAAAGAATTTGAGAACAGTAAATTTGCTGAACTCTGTTCATCTGAAGGAATTGGTCATGAGTTCTCATTTCCCATTACCCCTCAGCAAAATGGTGTGGTAGAAAGGAAAAATAGAAATCTCCAAGAATCTGCTAGAGCTATGATTCATGCTAAGAAGTTTCCTTACCACTTCTGGGTTGAAGCTATGAACACGACCTGCTATGTTCACAACAGAGTAACCTTGAAGAAAGGGACCCCAACCACGTTATATGAAGTCTAGAAGGGAAGAAGACCTACTCTCAAATACTTCCATGTGTTTGATAGTAAATGTTATATCCTGGCTGATCGTCAACAAAGAAGGAAAATGGACACCAAGAGTGATGAAGGAATATTTTTGGGCTACTCAATAAATAGCATATCGTTTAGGGTCTTTAACTCCAGAACAAAAGTTATGATGGAATCTATTAATGTTGTTACTGATGATAAAGAGACTGATATCATAGACGATGTTGAAACATCTCTGAATGATGCCCCATCTGATCTCCTGGACAACAGTAATGAGAGTGAGTCCACTCAAGCTGAACCTGAAGCTGATAAAATTAATAAGGGGCCCTCTATCAGAATTCAGAAGGATCATCCGAAAGATCTCATTATAGGAGACCCAAATAAAGGGGTCACCACTAGATCAAGGGAAGTGATCTCACATGCCTGTTTTGTGTCCAAGATTGAGCCCAAGAATGTCAAAGAAGCCTTAACTAATGAATTCTGGATCAATGCCATGCAGGAAGAGTTAGGCCAATTAAAGAGAAATGAAGTGTGGGAATTGGTTCTAAGACCTGAAGGAATAAATGTTATTGGAACAAAGTCGGTTTACAAGAATAAATCTGATGAAAAAGGTGTGGTTACTAAAAATAAAGCAAGATTGGTAGCACAAGGATACACTCAAGTTGAAGGAGTTGACTTTGAGGAAACATTTGCCCCTGTAGCTCGCCTGGAGTCCATTAGATTACTGCTCGGAGTGGCATGTATTCTAAAGTTTAAATTGTTCCAAATGGATGTGAAAAGTGCCTTCTTAAATGGCTACTTAAATGAGGAAGTGTATGTTGAACAACCTAAAGGGTTCACAGACCCAAATCTTCCAAAGCATGTGTATAAGTTGAGGAAAGCCCTCTATGGGTTGAAAGAAGCTCCTAGAGGTTGGTATGATAGACTCACAGTGTTTCTCATTGACAATGGATACAGGAAGGGAGGCATTGATAAGACTTTATGTGTCAAAAATGAAGGAGGAAAACTCATGGTGGCTCAGATATATGTGGATGATTTGGTTATCTAATTTGGTTTGTTTTACTCTTTTTGGATATGGAATTGGTGGTTTATAAGGATAGGGTGGTACATATACTTTGTTATCCTTCACTCCTTCCTTATATTTAGCTTCTTCATCTATTTGTTTCTCAGGCTCTATTGGTTCTTCTACTTGTTTCTCAGGTGTAGTCACAACATTTTTCTTTGGGGGTTCTGGTTTATTCAACCTAGGGTTTACAGGTTCATCGTAAGTGGTTCCACTCCGTAGGGCAATAGCGTTAGCGTGACCCTTCGGGTTGGGTTAAGGTTATCCATGAAATTGTCCTCCTAGTGTAGCTTGAGCAGCTTGTTGTGGTGCCACTTGAGAGATTTGGGTTTCAAGCATCTTATTGTGGGTAATCACAGAATCTACCTTGGTGCCTAATCGTGTAATCAATCCACCTATATGAATGTTCTGGTTCATGAATTCTTTGTTTTGCTGAGTTTGGGCTATAATGAAGCTCTCCATGATTTTCTCAAGATTTGATTTCTAAGGAGCAAATTGCATAGGCTAGTTTAATCATTGGGCTTGGAAACCTGGTGGTCTTTGAGGTGTAGAGTTTTGAGTAGGGTTGTTATTATTATAGGAAAAGTTTGGGTGATTCCTCCATCCAGGGTTATAAGTGTTTGAATAAGGGTTCCTTGGGCATAATTGACCTGATTTGGGTTTAATTTAGCTAAAAGATCACATTCAGCTGTGATGTGTCCTTGGGTTCCACAAATTTTGCATCCTGGTTGAACTGCAACTACGGTAATTGTAGGGTTAACAGATAAAATTTTGACTTTTTGGGTTATGGCTATTATTTTGGCATTCGTATGGTCTAGGAAACTAACTTCGTAAATACCTCATTTGGTTTCTTTCTTTTCTACTGATGCGCGTTCCCCATTGTTAATGGTTTTGTGCCATATCTTCAATGAGAGCGCTAGCTTCGGGTATGGTTTGTTCATCAGCGCACCACCGACGGTAGCTTTGATGGTCATCTTTGTGTTATAGATAAGTTCGTTATAAAAGGTATGAATAATAAGCCATTATTCTAAACCATGGTGCGGACAAGCTATTAATAGTTATTTATATCTCTCTCAAGTGTCGAAAAGTCATTCACGATCTTGTTGAGTGAATCTAGTTATTTGGTTTCATAGGACAACGGTCTTATTCGGTGGAAAGTATTTAGCAAGGAATACTTTCTTTAGGTCATTCCAAGTGGTTATTGAATTTTCTGGAAGGGAATCTAACCATGATCGTGCTCTATCTTTGAGGGAAAGGGAA
Source organism: Lathyrus oleraceus (assembly GCF_024323335.1). Lineage (NCBI taxonomy): Eukaryota > Viridiplantae > Streptophyta > Magnoliopsida > Fabales > Fabaceae > Lathyrus > Lathyrus oleraceus. Next base: position 450,792,464 of record NC_066584.1, read on the forward strand.
ATAGTCTTAGATATATTACCTCAGAAGAAGCACCATTGGTTTTTAAGGTATCATCTAATTGGATGAAAACTTTTAAATCTTGGTTCGGGTTCTCAGCAGGGAGACCTGCGAACTGGTTTTGTTGCACTATTTGCAACAAAGAGGGTTTTAATTCAAAGTTATTAGCTGGAATAGTGGGGTTCAAAATACTAGAATGAGGTTCTTCATTAGAAGGCAAAGAGAAGTCTTTAAGAGGTCTTTGGTTTTGTTCTTCGTCCATTGCTCTTCTAATATTTTTGAGTAAAAGACGAGCGTGGGCGTATCTTTCGGGTTCTTCTATTGGATCTGTTAAATTTCTGGTACTGCGAGTTCTTTGCATTGACCGGAAAAAAGGGGTGCCATAATCTAGACGGTGTAACAACAGGGTATGAAGTTTTACGTAATTGGTCCCCGACAACGTCGCCAAAAACTTGATGTGTGATTTCCACAAGTATATGGAATATGGCAGAGTAATATAAAAGATTATCAATCCCATAGAGACCAATGTAAATCTATCGATTACTATCGTTATAGTGTTAATATATGGCTAATCAAACAGGTGTATATAATGCGTAGGAATTAAAAATAGTGAAGATAAATTCATAGAAAATGATACTGGAATGTAATTCACATCGATAAAATAGTATTCCTATTGTTTCTAAATAGAATTACTTATGGGGTAATATTTTCTTCCTTGCAAAAAAAGTTAATTAAAAAGAAACTGTCGCATTAGTGTAATTGGAACCAGACCTAACCTCTAATTTATATCAGCCGCTCACGATGCACCGGTCCCATATTGCGTTAAAGTGAAAAATACTTTTTTATATAATTACCTCTAACACTCAGTTAAAAAGTGTTTTTGATTGGAAACTTGTAACATAAAAGGGTTTCCAGCATATGCTCAGTCAACCGGATCCTAAACCTATAAACGCGCCCGAAGATAGTTTTAAAATCACTTTCTAATAATATTAAAATCTCGTAATTAATTTAACAAAGCACTTTCACTATTTTTATCATTTAAAAACAAACCAAGTTTTATCTTAAATTTCAGATGACTTTCGATCTTACCCGGAATAATCACGAATCTACTTTCATAGTAACCGATCAAATTAAACACAAAAAACTTATATTAAAATCAAAACATCCCCTAAAGAATTCCTACAAATACAACATGTGGAGTACCATCGAAACGACGGTCCTCACATTCCAGCACTAAGGATTTAGCTGGACATGGTTACGTTAAACAACATAGAATATAATTTATTCATGGAATAAGTCATTTAGGGAAATAAACTAAGTGTGCAAATGGTTTTAAAAGTGAACAGCGGGATTGATACGTTCAAAGTATGGTTTGGAAACAAATATTTTGTGATGATAAAATAAACCTGACAAGCAATCGTGTAAGAAAAATAAACAAGATAAAATAGAGCAATAAAGTAAACAAATTAAAGACAGTGTGAGAAAATAAACAATTTAAAAGCGAAGCGAGAAATAAATAATAATAATGTGAATTGTATTAAAAACCTGCTCCAAATCGGAGACTTGAATCTGATACAATGTTGAAATAAATCTGACTGGAAAGTAAAATGACAGTAAGATTAACTTCTACTCTACGATGCTCCAAACCCGATTACAACAATGGTGCAACTAAACTTAGATGCCTACAACTAAAGATCTACCTCTTATTTATTGTCTAACAATGCCTTGGAAGTTACGTAGTATCTTCAAAATTTGTATGGAGGAAATGTCTTTAGTCATGGCCACTTTCTACTATCGTCCTTGATTGAGCGTGAAATAGGAAGATGGTGCCCGCCATCTACGCATGTTGTCCGATATGTGTACAAGGGGTGAAAGACGTGGGCTTGTAACCGTTAGAACGTGGGTAATGTAAGACCCCAATTTTGACCCTAAGATCCCTCATGTCATCTCATGATTTGCATTGGCTTTGAGATCACACCTTGGTATCCTCCTCACCCATCATTCATTGGGTTTGTATTGGGAGAGATCACCAAGCATATTTATGATTGTATCATACTTTATTTTTCTTTGTTTAATAACCAAAATACAAAAAATATGTTTAGTGTAGCTTTGTTTCTTTTGTAGATAGTGTGTGTGTCCACTTGTGCCTCACCAAGCTCACAACTAGGGTTTAAGACCCTCAATGAAAGAGATCAAGCAAGCAAAGACTCACATTTGTTCTAAACATCATATATGGATCCTAATGTTCTTCATTTGTTATTTTGATCAAGAATTCGTTAAGAGATTGAAGCTTATTTATCATGGAAGCCCTAATTCATCTAGGTATCTTGTGTGTCTTCCTTAGTAAGTTTCTTCAACATTTGGTCAAAAATATCAAGGCATACTCCATTATACTTCATCTCAAGCATATATGATTCTCCATGACCCCCAAAGAGCAAAAGAACTTCAAGTTTGGAAGTTGGTTCGAAGAGGTTGACTAGAAAAGTCAACTGGTCAAATCTAGGGTTCCCTAGACCCTTTCTCCTACAATTTTTGTCATGTGGAAATGATTCCAAGAGAAAATTTACTCTTTATGATATTCTAAACAAATTTTATGTTGGCATACAGATCTAATTTTGCTTGGAAAGTCATTTTTTATGGTGAGAGATTATAGGTCATTTTGTATGTGCCCAAGATGGAAGGTCAACTTCCAAGGACCATAACTTGCTCAATTTTTATGATATGAAGACCATACAAGTTTCATGATCAATTTCGAGATGTCTTATACAAATTTTCTTCTTTGAGAAAGGTCAAATTTCACTTGCAAGGGTATGTGCAAATAGGGAACATTATAGGTCATTTTGGGTCATCATTATTGAACAAGCAATTTTCCTCAACTTCTAAAATCTATAACTCCCTCATGCAAGATCCAAATGGTGTCAAATTTGTGACCAAATTTAAGAGGATTGAAAGAGCTACAACTTTGAAGTAGGAACCAAAGTCAATTAGAGCTCATATTTAAGGGGAATCTGTCTCCTTCACGATCTGAAGAAAAAGAGCCTTTTCTACTCCGACATTCTTAATGATGAGATTATGGGGATCTTATCTGAGTTAAGTTCATGGGTCTCTAAATACCCCGAATCTTCAAGTTAGAGATAAACACAAGTTTAATGAGGAAAAATACACGATCCCTCACCGTCATTACGTGAGCAGGTCTTCGTTCTTTTACTATTGTATAGTTAACTAATACAATTATTTTGTAAAATATTTGTGATTAAAGAGGAATTATTACATGTTCACCACACACACCACAAGAAATAAGCAAAAGATTTAAAAGGGTGACTTAATCATTTTCTTTATAGATATTCAAATCGATAGTTTAATTTAGATATTTTTACAATTATAAGAGAACTCAATCAATTGCACTCTACGCAATTGGTTAAGACTACATGTTTTATATATTTTAATAATAAATACAATACCCTCTATTATGTAGAACTACCAACAATTCGTGGATACAGTATAAATATATTCATATTTTATGATTTTTATAGGCACAAAATTATTCCGCAACCGAACACAATTTTCACACTAAGAAAATGACAATATTGTCTGAATTTTGGATATGATTGACTTTATTAAAATGATATTTAGTTTTTATTTTTTACTCATAAAAAATAAGTATAAAAAACAATTTTAATCAGAATTAAAATTTTAAAAAAATTATGTTTGCAATATTAAAACATGTTTCAGCCAACTTTATAATCAAACTCCTAGTTCATACTCCTACTTCACTTTAACTAAAGAAAGAAAAAAGAGAATTTTGTTGAGGTATCTAGACTCATAATGCTTAGCATGGAATAGATTTAAGAAAGATAACGATGTTCTTAATAGTCTCGTGACTCGTGACTGGTAGTTTCAGTGATGTATGATGTGAGCATGCTACTCCCAATCTCCCATAACACAGTGCCTCTGATTCATTCATTGATGCTATGTGCATTGAAAGTGAGAGACAGATGCATAGTACTCCTATAACCGATCGGAAATTCCACTCACATAACGCCAGCTTACCTTTCTTTAATCGCTATGTTTTTCTTTCCTAGTAGCCTATGGGGTTCGAATTCATTAATGGGTAAATTAAAAAAAAAAAACTCGGTTGGGTTTAAATAAGCTTTTACTACTATGATTTCATTTTTAAAAATTTACGCTTTACCCCAATACTTATCTCCCTATCCCAAAGATCTTGAAATATTTCAAGTTTATTCTTGTTAGTTTTATTTTAATCTTTTATTTTTTTACTATTCATTCTAATCATTCGAAGTAAGTGTTAGAACAAGATTTTAATTCTGCAATATATCTCTAAGTTTTGATGATAACAAAAAATGAAAAAATTTGGTACCCTAATAATTTTCTCTAAGTGTGTAGGTTTCTAAGGTAAAACGAATCTGAGAAAATCAATATTTGGCGTCTGACGTAGTCCAGAAAAGCTAATCCAGCACGAAGAAATCAGATCTGACTTTGAACAAGAACATATCTAAGAAGCAATCACATACATAATATGAAGTTGTAGTTCAACTATGGTATTTGAAGACTATTCAAGATAACATCTAAAGACTATTCAAGATAACATCTGAAGACTGAAAAAGAATATCTGAAGACTGCAACACTCTAATCAAAGACACTGACTCTGCTCACTCTGATACACGCTCAACACTCTACTTGACATCACCGAATCAAAAACTTAATCAAGAAGCATTCTAAATATAGTACAATTCTCTTTAAGAAAATTATGGATTATGTTTCATGACTGTTATGGAAAGGACAAGAAAGTTAATACCTTTAATTCCCATAGTTGGCAAGAAATCTCCCTTGATTTCCCTCCAACGATATCATCTCAAAGTACTATATAAAGGTCTCATCACAATATGTTGAATACAATACTTTGATCTACAATTCTAATACACAACATATTTTCATATCTCTCATTGTAATATTCAGTGTTCACACGAGAGTCGTTGCTCATATTGTGGGGTCATTATTTCATTGTTCTTAAACGCGTGTTTATGCTGCTTGTCTAGAAGCATCTAGTCAAACACTTGTATTCCTAAAAATCTTTGTAACTCCTCAAGTGAACTGTTTAGGTATGTATGCTTAAGAGGGTTAAGAGGTTGTTAAACTCTTAGACGTTTTTGTAATCTGTTGAGATTATTGGATTAAGTCCTTATTGAAGGCGAAATCACCTTCGTTGGGTGGACTGAAGTAGCTTTGATTTTCAAGCGAACCACGATAAACTCCTTGTGTTGTTAGCATTTATTCATTTTTGTGTGGTGTTGCAAAAAGTTTTTGATTACTGCGAGAATAATTCAAAACCCCCCTTTCTTGTTTTTCTCTACCTTCAATTGGTATAAGAGCTTAGGCTCTGTTATTGATTTTTGAATCAAACGCTTAACCGTGTAAAGAGATCTAGAGTGAGAAAAACTTCATGGCTAACACAAATGAAAGAGATAGCTACAATGCTAAATCTCCAGTTTTTGATGTTGAAAAATTTGACTACTGGAAGGACATAATTGAAACTTTCTACCTAGGCTACGACGCTGATCTCTAGGATATTATCACAAATAGTTATGAACCATCCATTTCTGCAATTGGTATATCTATTCCAAGAAGGAGAATGAGTGATGATCAGAAGCATGATTTCTAGAATCACCATAAAGCAAGAACCATTATGTTAAACGCGATTTCCTATAATGAGTACGAGAATATCACCAACAGGGAAACAGCCAAAGAAATCTTTGATTCTTTGAAGATGACTCACGAAGGCAATAATCAAGTTAAAGATATTAAGGCTCTGGTCTTAATCCAGAAGTATGAAGCCTTCAGAATGGAAGATGACGAAGTTGTTGAAGTGATGTTCTCGAGGTTCCAAATCTTAGTTGCAGGACTCAAGGTTCTAGACAAAGGATACACCATAATAGATCTTGTCAAGAAGATAATCAGAAGTCTTCCCAAGAAGTGGAGACACATGGTTACTGCTCTAAAGTTATCCAAGGATCTGAACAGCATAAGTCTTGAAGAACTTATCAACTCTCTCAGAAGTCATGAAATAGATCTAGAAGAAGATGAATCTCAGAAGACAAGAAAAATTGTTGCTCTAAAGTCTATATCAGAAAGAAGAAATCCAGAAAGGAACAAAGCCTTTCAAGCTGAAGAGGAAAATGATGACTCTTGAGAATGAAGATTCTGATGATGAAGAAGAATTATCTCTTCTTTCCAGAAGAATTAAACAACTCTAGAGAAAAATACAAAACAACTTCAGAAGGCCTAGACAGAAGGGATAACGTCCATATTCAACCTCCAGAGGCAGGCCCAACAAGGAAGTGACATGTTATGAATGCAAAGAGCCTGGACACTACAGAAATGAATGTCTAAAGCTAAAGAATGATAGCTCCAGAAAGGAAAGCTTTAGAAAGAACTCTTTCGATGCAAAGAAGAATGGACTCATGGAAACATAGGACGACTCTGAATCTGAAGCTTCAGAACCTAACTCTGAAGAGGAACAAGCAAACATAGCATTCATGGCCACTACCTCTGAAAGCGAGTCTGACTCTGAAGAGGTATTCTCTGACTTTTCTCGTTCTGATCTGGAAGCATGTTTATCATAATCTCTGAGCTTGTATTAGAAGCTTCGACAGAAATCTAAGAACCTAAAAAGGGTTCATGAAGAGACTGTTGAAAAGTGTGATAAGCTTGAGAAAGAAGTTTATGAACTTAAAGAAAATAATTTTATTCTTGAAAAAGAAAATGAATTTTCAACCAAGAAATGTTCAAAACTTGAAGAAACTCTTTCTAAAGCTCCATCTACTTCTGACACTATCATATACAAATATGAAAAAGCTTTTCAAAAATTTGTGAACAACGGACTTGAAAGAAGCAAAATGGCTTTTATGATTTATGGTGTTAGTCATAATAAGAAAAGAGGAATTAGTTATGACTCTGATGAAGATGATCTAAAACCTTCTATAGAAAACAAATCTAAATCTCCTTTTTCTTATCATTATACACCTGCACAAACACAAAAGTTTAATAATGCTAGAAAACCCAAAGTTTTTAGAAACTCTAGGAGAACTAATCCTAAAGTACCCAAAATATTTTGGATACTAAAAGATAAAATAGTGTATGTTACATATATCCTGTGCAGCAGAGTTAAAACACCAATCATGGTACCTGGACTCTGGATGCTCGGAACACATGACGGGAAGAAAGCATATGTTCCAAAACCTCGAACTTAAAGATGATGGTTTCATAGGCTTTGGAGGAAATCAGAAAGGAAGAATCAGAGGATCTTGAACAGTTGTTAATGGATCTCTTCCCTCCATTTATGATGTCCTCTATGTTGAGGGATTAATATATAACTTGTTATCCATAAGTTAATTAAGTGATAACGGTTATGATATAATCTTTAATCAAAAAACATGCAAAGTTGTTAATTAGAAAAATGGAAAAGTCCTTTTCACTGGAAAGAGGAAGAACAATATTTATAAAATTAAACTTCTATATTTGAAAAATCAAAATGTAAAATGCTTGATGTCTGTAAATGAAGAGCAATGGATGTGACATAGACGTTTGGGTCACATTAGCTTGAGGAGGATTTCTCTGCTAAATAAACTTGAGCTAGTCAGAGACCTACCTAAGCTGAAGTTTTCTTAAGATGCTCTTTGTGAAGCATGTCAGAAAGGTAAATTTTCTAAAACCACTTTCAAAACCAAAAATGTTGTTTCTGCCTCCAAACCTCTGGAACTTCTACATATTGATCTTTTAGGACCTGTAAGAGAGCGTCAGTCAATGGTAAGAAGTATGGACTTGTCATTATTGATTATTACAGTCATTGGACATGAGTAAAATTCTTAAGGCACGAGAATGATTCACATTTTGTGTTCACCAATTTCTGTTCAAAAGTGCAAAATGAATTTGACTCTAAAATTATCAGAGTCAGAAGTGATCATGGTGGAGAATTTAAAAATAAACTTTTTGAAGAACTTTTTGACTCTAATGGAATATCCCATGATTTCTAATGTCCTAGAACTCCATAACAAAATGGAGTTGTAGAAAGGAATAATAGGACTCTCCAAGAAATGGCCAGAACCATGATCAATCAAACTAATGTAGCTAAGCACTTCTAGGCAGAAGCTGTGAATACCACATGTTACATTCAGAATAGAATCTCTATCAGACATATTCTGAAAAAGACTCCTTATGAACTGTGCAAGGGAAGAAAACCCAACATCTCTTCTTTTCATCCTTTTGGATGCTCTTGTTTTATTCTGAACACTAAAGATAATCTGAACAAGTTTGACTCTAAGGCACGAAAGTGTATTATGTTGGGATACTCATAACGTTCTAAAGGATATAGGCTATACAATACAGAAACAAAAATTGTGGAAGAATCAATTCATGTCAGATTTGAAGATAAGCTTGGATCTGAAAAGTCAAAGCTAGTTGAGAATTTTGCAGATCTGGAGACCATGCTTGCAGGTTCTGATGAAAAGATAAAAAAATTATGAAGAAGCAGAAAGAGGAACTTCATAATTACCGAAAATCACAATCAATTAGAAAAGACCAAGAAATAAGCAGAATGTTTCTGAAGAATTGATTTTGGGAAACAAGAATTAACTTGTCAGAACAAGATCAACATTCAAAGTTTCTGAAGAAACACTTCTGGGACTAGTATCTCTGATAGAGCCAACATCCTGTGAAGAAGTTATTCAAGAAAAAGAATGGATTCTGGAAATGAAAGAAGAACTTGATCAGTTTTCCAAGAATGACGTGTGGGATCTTGTACCAAGACTCAAGGGAATCCATGTGATTGGAACCAAATGGGTCTACAGAAACAAGCTAAATGAAAAAGGTGAAATGGTCAGAAACAAAGCACAGATGGTGGCAGAAGGTTATAGTCAATAAGAAGGAATTGACTACAATGAAACCTTTACTTCAGTCGCAAGGTTAGAATCTATTCGTCTTCTTGTATTTTTTGCTGTAAATTATTCCATTAAATTATATCAGATGGACATCAAAAGCATGTTTCTGAATGGTTATATTTCTGAAGAAGTGTATGTCCATCAACCTCCTGACTTTGAAAACTCAAAACTTCCAAAACATGTTTTTAAACTTAAAAAATCTCTTTATGGACTGAAACAAGCTCCTAGAGCTTGGTATGAAAGACTCAACTTATTTCTTCTGTAAAATGATTTTTTTCAGAGGCAAATTGGACTCTACACTCTTCTGCAAAAAACATCAGAAATGATCTTATAATTTGTCAGATTTATTTTGATGACATAATACTTGTTTGCCAAGAACTTTATGAGTTAATGCAGGCAAAATTTGAGATGAGTCTAATGCAATAACTAAAGTTCCTTTTGGGGATTCAAATCAATTAAACATCAGAAGCCACATACATCTATCAAAGCAAATACGTAAAAGATATTCTGAAGACATTTGACATGTCAAAAAGCAAACCAGCCAAGACTCTCATGCATCCCACTTGTATTCTGGAGAAAGAAGAGGTAAGTCAAAAGGTTTGTCAGAAACTCTATTGTTGTATGATAGGTTCTCTCCTCTATCTAACTACTTGTCCATATATATTATTCAGCATGTGCATATGTGCTAGATTTCAGTCAAATCCAAGGGAATCTCACTTAACTGCTATTAAGAGAATCCTTAGGTATCTAAAAGGAACACCTAACTTTGGCCTGATGTATGAGAAAATATCAGAGTATAGGCTTTTTGGGTATTGTGATGCAGATTACGCTGGAGATAGGTTGGAATGCAAAAGCACATCTGGGAACTATCAGTTTTTGGGAGGAAACCTCATCTCGTAGGCAAGCAAAAGACAATCAACCATTGCACTATCAACTGCAGAAGTAGAATACATTTCAGCTTCATTGTGCAACACTCAGATGCTCTGGATAAAGAATCGGCTTGAGGACTTTCATATTTATGAGAGTAAAATCCCTATCTTTTGTGACAATATTGATGTTATATGTTTAAGTAAGAATCCTATTTTACATTCTAGATCAAAGCACATAGAAATTAAACACCATTTAATCAGACACTATGTTTAGAAAGGGATAATTACTTTAAAATTTATAGATACAGACCATCAGTGGGATGATATCTTTACAAAACCATTAGTTGAAGATAGATTTCTTTTCTTTATGAAACATTTAAATATGATAGATTTCCCAGAATGAATTTGAACACGTGTTTCTCCTCTCTAATGTTAAACTAGACTCTGACTTAAACATATGTTGTTTATCTGATTCTGGTTTTGATACCTCTAAAAGTTAGAAGACATTTGGATCAAAAACCCTCTGAGTCAAAAACCCTTTGGTATTCTTGACTCCAGAAACATCAACATGTGGTATCTCAAATGTGTGGCTCTGGATATTCTAGACAACTGTCTAGCTCTGAACTTAAGAGTCAAACTATTGAGATCCCCTCGAGCAGTGTGCTTATCTTGATATTAGACACCCATCATTAGATGCATTTAATTCTCCCCATGCTTTTCAACTCAGATTTTCACAATCATAATTACTTTGTTCCCTCTTAAACTAACATTGTCGTTTTACATGTGTTTTGAACTTGTGTATATATATTCCCACATTCAGACTTTTCACTCTCACAACTTACACAATCCCTTACCTTCAACTTCTCTTCAAACTTCATCTCCTTCAACAGCAACATGAATCCTTAACAATAACAACTGTTTGAATACTCCCAACAGATGGAAGCATGTTGAATCTTCACAACAAGTTGCAACCCAAACTGTTGCGCCTTTAACTACCTCCTATCAACAACCTCATGTTCTTGATCTTCCTCCTCACATCAACCTTGCTACCCCTTTTGAGAAACTCGGAGTGCTTTGTGAGTTGTTGGTTGATTTGAACAATCTCAAGAAGAATGGAATGGGTTTAACACAAGAGCTGGAGAACCAAGTGTAGGATAACTACTTCAAACTTCTTAATGGCCCCATTTACACGTTCTTGGTGAAGGAGTTCTGGAGATTCGCTGATTACGATGATCACTGCAACGTGTCATATGTTTTGGGCATCAACACAGTGATCACAAAGAAGTCCATAGCCAAGGTTCTAAATATGGAAAAATCTGGGGGAAGGATAATCTACAACATAAACCCTAGGATGAAGTATATATCCCAATAGGTTATCCCCATCATCTTCTCTCAGAACCCATAAGGGAAGTCATCCAAGAAAAAGAGCTTCACCAGAATCTGAGAGTGTGGCTTAAAATCATTTTGGGTATCATTCATCATCGTCCCTCTTCAAGCTCCTCTGACTGTTGGTGTAAGCCCTAGAGGCCAATACTTTTGGTACTTGTATCAAATTACTTATTAATAATAAAAGGATTTTTCTTTATTATGTTTGTTTAGTAAAGTCCCTAGAATAACTAGTCCATTTAATGTATCAAGTGTGACTTAATCATGAGATCCCATTAAACATAAGGACATTATTCTTAAAGTATCTGTAGTCGAGCTTTGTTGTGAAGTGGGATAACATTAAAGCATTAAGACTATTATGTATATAGACCGATGATCACATCTCATGAATCAAGGATATGGAGTTATCAAGTCTTAAACATAAGTATGAATATTGAGAATAATATTTATACTGGATTGACCCGCTATGAGAATACTATATAGAATGTTATGCTAAGTGTCATAAGTTATTCTCATGGTGATAATGGTGTATACCACCCTTTGACCTGAAACCACTATGTACCCTAGATGTAGAGTCGAGTGCCTTATTGTTGATCAAACATTGTTCGTAACTGGATGACCATAAAGACAGATGATGGGTACTCCACGAAGCATCCTGAGGGACATGAGTGACCTAGATGGCATTTTCTCATCCTACGTAATAGGATAAATGTCTATGGGCCCAATATTAAACTAGACAAGGATGACACAGTTTATACCTTGTGTTCAATATAGACATAAGGGCAAAAGGGTAATTATACACATAAGTATTATCAAAAAAGGATTTGTCAGATCACATGACATTTTCGTGTCTTGGGTAGCAGTGATGTGTTGCTAGATACCGCTCACTGTTTATTATGTTAAATACGAGATTTAATATAATTGCTAATGTCGCGAAAACCTACACCTACAGGGTCACACACAAAAGGACAGATTGATGAGAGATAGAGTAACTAAGGAACACCGTAAGGTACGGTGCACTTAAGTGAATTGTAGAACATCGTAAGGTACGATGTACTTAAGTAGAATACGAAATATGGTAAGGTACCACACGCTTAAGTGGTTTTGGCATATCATAAGATATGGGCCACATACACTTCAGTGGGCTTTTTAGCTTGCAGCCCACACAAGTGGTTCTATAAATAGAACCCTTGTGCAGAAGCATTTGTGCAGTTACAATTTCGTCTCTCTCTCTCTCTCTCTCTCTCTCTCTCTCTCTCTCTCACTCAAAGCCTTCATTCGTAGCAGCTAGCACTGAGATTGAAGGAATCTGTTCGTGTGGACTGAGTAGAGACATTGTCACCATTCAACGTTCGTGATCGCTCCGTAGATTTGCATCAAAGGTTTGAATCGCTACAAGAGGTAACGATTCTATCACTGATCATACCCATTCGTAAGGATCATTAAACGAGAAATTTTTTTAAATTCCGTTGCGTTTTGGATCGCTCTTTTCCTTTAGTGGTATCAGAGCCACTTATGAAACCATGCATCTGATAGCTGTTTATTTTCTGTATTAATACGATTAAAAGACAGAATTAATCAACGAATAAACGAGTAATTAAATTTGGCATCATGTGTGTACGATTTGGATGATTGATGTTGACTATGCTTCGGAATCTGATGTTAGTATGATGAAGCAGCGATACATCGATCGTCCATAGGTTACGCAATTGAGATCGATCAAGTTATATATATGATATGAGTAATCTTGATGCAAAATACAGTATATATGATATATTGTTTCCGTTTCGTTCATTCAAACACTTAATGGTTGTTTTCCTTTGAGCGATCAATGGTCATTTGCTTCTTGATCTGACATTAGTATGGTGAAGCAATAATGTGTTGATCAATCATACTGAATTAACAATCCAGGTGTGTTTGACGGTCTGAAATTGGTGCATTAGGGTTCACTACTGCATAGGGGTTGTGATGTCAAAGAGTTATGTGATTAGGGTGGTGACTGCACAAGAGTTGTGCTTTAAAGTATCAAGTGTTGATGCGAAAAACGACATTGATTTCAAATGACTGGGCAGCGGAACCCCCGGCTAACTCCACGTAGTGTGATTGGTCGCTGAAATTTAATTTAGTTTTAATTAATTAACAAAATTTAAATTAATAATAATAATGTGTTTATTATTATTGTCTTGTGGTGATCGATTATGGCCTTAGTTTTCCTTTATTTTGTTTTGGGATTTTAAAATACGACTTGCGTGTCGTGCCTCTCTTTTAATATCTTAATGTAACTTCTTTTCTCATCTCACTCCCTTGTATGTAAAACGAGTTTCTTTTATGTAATGTAATATTATGAAGAAAGAGAAGAATACAATATCAAAGGAGGACAACCTTGAAGGTCTTGCTTGGAGAAGCTTAGATCGTTATTAGGTTAGCTTAGGTTCTCTCATTGACTTGGGAGAACAATTGTGCTAGGGGTCGTAACTGTTTCATTATGTATGTTGATGCATGTGAATGTATGTTGATGCATGTGAGAGACGATTTATATGATAAATAAACCGGTGAGATCAGAATAATTGCAAATTCCCTCAAATTAAATATTAAGTTTATGTTTTCCAAGTTTTAGCACTCATCAAGACTAGTATCGAATAATGTAGGTTTCGCCTACGCGAGGTGCATATTCTATATTAGTAAGGTGCGATGGGATAATTGTAATATCCAATTGCTAAAACAATGGGTCAAACTTAACTAAACAAATTATAATAAGATTATATATGTTTAGAAGCAAGACTTGGAAATGATCCATGTGATGGATTGGAATAAGGAGTTATTCACCCAACTAAAATATTTGAGAGTTGCATTAGATAAAATTGGAAGGAATTCCTACCTAAATAACCTAGTTTTGTGTAATCCACCTACGCGGATTTAAAACAAAGTGAAATATGGATCTCGACCCACTAGAAAATCTTCCAACGGGATTTTTCGAATCAAATGGTGAGGGTCATTTGTTTTGAGTAAAATAGTGGGAGCATATTTAATTAAGGCCTAATTAAATATGTTATTGATACTTATATTTTCATTATTTTTATGTAGATTACCATGACAATAAACACCTCTAACAACATTTTGCGATCAATCCTTGACAAGGAAAAATTGTCTGGGACAAACTTTCTAGATTGGCTCCGAAATCTGAGGATTATCCTCAAACATGATAGAAAGTTGTATGTCTTGGAGAAACCTGTTCCGGAAGAGGAACCTCCTAGCTCTCCACCTAAGGCAAAAAGAGATGCTTATAAGAGGCATGTCGATGATGCCAATGAAACTGCTTGCCTCATGCTAGCTACCACTCATAGTTGCAAAAGCAACATGAGAACATGGCAGCGTTCGATATGATCGAACACCTGAAGCTGCTCTATCAAGAGCAAGCAAGGCATGAAAGGTTTGAAGTTTCAAAAGCCCTTTTTCAAGGCAAGTTAGCTAAGGGAGCCCCTGTAGATCCCCATGTGCTCAAGATGATTGGGTATTGTAAGACCCAAATTTTGACCCTAAGATCCCTCATGTAATTTCATCATAAGCATTAGCATTGGGATCATACCTTGGCATCCTCCTTACCCCTCTTTCATTGGGTTTGTTATGGGAGAGATCACCAAGAACTTTGTGATTGTATCATACTTGTATTTTATCATTTCACTAACCAAAATATCAAAATATGTCTTTGCATTTTCCTAACTCTTTTGTAGGAAGGGCATGATCTCCATTGATCTATCAAGTTCACATCTAGGGTTTGAGACCCGCATGAACAAAGAGCACAACCAATAATTGATCCAAGAATGGTTATGAGCATCATGTATGAGTCCCAATGTTCTCTACATGTTATATTGATCAAGCTTTCTTCAAGAGTTTGAGGGTGATTTGCCTTGGAAACCCTAGTTTGACTAGGTATCTTGAGTAACTTCTCCAACAAGCTATCTCACCAATTGATAAAATTTGTCAAGGGAAACTTAAAATTTCATCATCTTATGCATATATGATCTACCATGAGCCAATAAAGTCAAGATAATTGGAAGTTAGCAAGTTGGTTGATGGTGGTTGGCCAGATGGATTCATCTGATCAAAACTGGGTCTCCCTAGACCCTATATCCTACAATTTTCACCATATGAAAATGATTCCAAGAGAAAACATACTCTAAATGACATTCCAAACAACTTTCATGTTGAGACCTAGATCTAGTTTTTCTTGGAAAATCATTTTCTATGTTGAAATATTATAGGTCGTTTTGTCTAAACCCTAATTTTTGAAAGTCAACTTCCCAAGGCCATAACTTGCTCAATTGTTATGCGATGAAATATTTCCAAGTTGCACAATCAAATTAAATGTATCTACTTCAACTTTTATGTTTAGAGTGGGAGCTAATTCAACTTTTTTGAGCATGTGATATGAGGTTACATTATAGGTCACGTTTAACCTATACCATTGATCAAGTGATTTTTCCAAACTTCAAAAATGCATAACTCTATCATTTCAAATCCAAATGACATGAAATTGGTGACCATTTTGAAGGTATTTGAAAGATATACAACTTTTAGGAAGACACTTTTCTCATTTGAGGTTCATATAAAAAGTTAAGCAAGGTGGAATATTGAGACATATGGCTTGACACCTAGAAAAAATTTGAAATGTCAAAAATTTCCAAACTTCCACCTCAATTTTCTTCAAGTTAAAAACTCCAAATGGAAAAGTGTTGAACATGAAAGTTATTCCTCTTGATCTCACCTTTCCAAAGAGCTCAAATTCATTCATTTTGGACAAGGAATGCATAAGTTGCGCATGGCATGAACATGGTGTCATCACTTGGCAAGGATCAAACTTCAAATCAAAATGTACACTTGCCTTGCAATCCAAGCTGAATTTAGACTATCTCACACTAATTTGTGGACTTATGGAAATGATTTTATGGGCCTATGCGCGCCCATACACCCATGCATCATCAATGACCAAATTTGGAAAGTGAATTCAAGTGTGCAAAAAGCAATGGATTCAGCTATAAATAGTGCCTCATATGCTCAACATTTTACACACATTGGCGCCAGCTTTGATCCCCCAACTCTAACCCTCACATTGCAAAGGATAAACCTGATAAATTCACTTGAATTTGAGTTTGAATTTCCATTGTTTTAAAATTCAAATCTCCAGGAATCCACAACCTTTTGAGCATTCAATCCTTCTTCTACAAGCATTTGGAGTGAGATCAAGCACGAGCAAGAGCAAGATCAGTTGAATCCAGACCTCCATTGAAGGTATTTGAAATTCTGGTATAGTCAGAGTTCAGATGTTCTACACGAAGTCATGACATCTGATCCAACACTGTTACTAATACAGCAAGACAGTTATAACAATTAAAAACCAGTACTGATATGCACTCAGTCACAGATGTCTAGACATCTGATAATAAACCATCATGGAAATAAGAACATCCAGTTTTGTCCATCTAGTGCACACATACAGAAGAAATCAACCATAGCCCTTATGATTATTGATCATGTCCAGTTCTAAGCAGGATGTCTCAACATTGTTTTGAACATCATATGTCACAACATTACAGATGGATAAACTGTAACAGACTAACCAGTCTATCAGTAACAACAGCCAATAATGAATGTCACAACATTCTGTTTTGCAATCAGACTGCAGGCTATGTGTCAAGTCTGTTCTTCCCTTCATAAACAGACTAGAAACAAACTGAATTATAACAGATAAATTACAGAGTGCAGAAGGTAAAAACACCAGTAATTGTGAACCCAGTTCGGTACAACTTTACCTACTCTGGGGGCATACCAAGCCAGGAAGAAGAGCCACTATTAGCAGTATTAGTTCAGAGTTAAACTCCCCCGTTTACAACTCCTCACTTAATCCCTACCCAATGCAATTTATATCTAGGAACTCCTAGATAGAAACCTCCAGTTTCCATTCCTATCACTACAATCACCATGTAATGTTTAAACATCTTGAACATGCTTCACAGCTTCGTTCAAGAACATAATCACTCTTGCCTACGGGCTTTGAGTTACAAATAATCTCATGCGTTCAAGCACTGAGAAACACTTGGTAACCTTCCCACAGGTTGGGAGGTTTACCTCATACACACACCTCTAATTTTTACATTGTTTGAGGCTTACAAAACCTAGGTTACAATCTGCTATTTATAACCTACCACCCAACTGGATTTAGGCCTTCAGAAATCGCAGCAAATCTTTCCTTTGTTGTTACAGAGCTGGCAGAATTCTTCTGCTACAATCAAGGTCTTCAATCTTTTATTTCCTAAAAGATCTCCATATTTGGAAACTGTATATTCACCAAATATATTCACCAAATCTTCTGATTGAATCTTCTGCTAGGCTTGGACATCTTGAAAACCCTAAATCTACTTTCCAATCAAATCTTTTTATAACAGCTGTAAAGATCTCTCCTTGGAAAATAAACAAATCTGGTTGATATCCCTGATAGATTGCACCAGCTAGCCATATCTTCAATCAACCAATGATTGCCACCAATTGTGCAATCACAAAACACTAGACATTCATACTGAATGTTCTGTGTACAGGATGTCATGACATCGGGTCTGACATCTGGAAAAATCCTGCATAATCCAGTTTCCTTTTATAGCAGGTACAGCCATATCAGTTACCATGACAATGAGTATGTCAACTGAAACAATCCTGCATCATATGTCTTCCATATAAGCTCCAGCAGGTACAACCAATATCAGAAGCCTTGTCTTTGTATGTGGCATTCTGAAACAATCCTGCTTGCATATCTTCTTTAACTCCAGCAGGTACATAGGATATCTCATGTGAAGACATCACACATGACATCTTGTGAACACTCTTTGTTTTACCAAAATTGCTGCCAACACTTAGAATCAACAAACTCCCCCTTTGGCAAATTTTGGCTAAAACATATATTTGTCCTTTTTGTTCACAAGGCAAACTATCAGCAGTTAAACCACATAACAGTAGTTTAATCAGCCGCAGAAACAAAACAACAATTACCAGCTATGGCTACTAGTAATACACATGTGCACAAGGGTACTTCTCCTCCCCCTAAATCTGTGCAACAAACAACAGAATTACTAGTTATGGATGCAACTAGTAAGACACACAAATGCACAATGCACCAGGGTACTTCTTCTCCCCCTAAATCTGTGCATTCATCAAAAACAGCTACTGTAACTCCAGCACCTGTACCAGCCAGAATGCCATACTGACATCTGCATCAACACCTACACACCATATTAGACATCCTGTTTGACATCTGATAACATGAAATAATATCACATTCTAGGACTCGATTTAATTAAATTATATTATTATTCACTTCAATTTATTTCATTTTATTCGATACTACTTGGTATTTTGCTTCCTATTTATCTCAGGTAGTTTATTTGAAGCACAAGTGAAAAAGGAAGAAAAGGAGGTGCAAAAAGAAATGAAAAGAAGCAAATTCCAACAAGCCAAAGCCCAGCCCAAAAGCACAGGCGCTGCGCCTGTGACGAGCGCCACACAAGGTGTGACGAGCGTCACGCCCTGCCTACTTGTGTTACGAGCGTAACACATGGTGTGACGGACGTCACACCAGTCTCCTATATTTTTGGCTTCAGAAGCGCAACAGAGGCACATTGAAGCCTATTGTTACGCTTGACTATTGGAACGTGAGGATTTTTACACGGAAAGCTTTTGGAAACCGTTACAAAAAGTCAGTAATATAAATAGTGGCTTTTGGCAAACCCTTCAAAGCTCTCTCGGCCGTCTCTCTTCTTCGTGCTCTTTCTCTTCCAGCCGTGCAAGCATACTTTACAGCATTAATTTTTATAGTTTTTACTTTTCTTTGAAATTTCTATTTTCTTTTTCAGTCAAGCTTTCAACACTTAATTAATTTTTCACACAATAGTTTCTACACCGGAAACTATTGTGTATCTTTTACCGGATCTAACCTTACGTTAGACCCTAGGTTTTTTTTTATTCTTTCACTTTTATTTTCCTGTCCGATTGAAGAGTTCAAGAACAAATCCAACCGGTCTGTGATGGAGTGTTCAAGATTGCTATTAATTACTCAGGTTCTTTAATTATTGTTTGAATTTATATATGCCCTGTTTTATTGTTTATTTGCATTATTTGCCTGAGATGTTTCCATTTAAGCATGATGATTGTTTAGATCTGTTTAGCATGTCTGGCTAATTTATTTAGGTATCGGTATGTAAAGTAAGCGGAATGAAGGAATCAAAACTAAGTTGATTTAATTACGCTTAAAAATAAAATCAATCTTTTTTATGGTCTCAATTTACAGGTTTAATACCAAGGTTTTTGTACGAGAGTAAAAGACTAAAGAAGTTAAAATCAATAGAGCGAAAGTTTGAGTTTTTAACTGGACAGTGTAAATTGGACATTAATTCTAAATCAGGGCGAAAGCAATTTTTAGAGTTAATTAAATTCTAATCTTTTTCAAAAAGTATTTTTAAAAGTTAAATGTGAGGACGAGAGTTAAGCATTTGAAGTTAATTATATAATCTAAGTCAACAGAGCGAGAGTTTGAGACGAGGGTGTTTAAACGATTAGTATTTTCTTGAAAAGAGTTTCTATGGATTCTATTGTTTTCAAAAAGTGATTTTGGACTTAACTAATAAGTGACAGCTACGTTAATATAAAGTCATAGTCTATTCAACAGAGCGAGAGTTTGAGAAAAGATTTTTAATCAATAGTATCTACTGAAAAGATTTATTTTAAAACCAAGAAACCAACGAAGATTTGACTCCCTAATTACGACGAACTACATACCGATATCCGCTTAATTGATATTTAATTTAGATCTAGTTTTAGTTTTAACTTTTCCCCCGAAACAATCAAAATATCATCCTCCTTAGCTTTACGAAGTAACCTTAGAAAATGGTATATCGATTCATAAGTCCCTGTGGGATCGATATCTTTTAAAACTACGCGATAGAACTGTGCACTTGCAGTTAGTACCCCAATCGACTCATAAAGTCGCGATCAAGTTTTTGGCGCCGTTGCCGGGGACTTTTATTTAGTCGATATCATAACTCTTCTGTTACGCTGTAGAGACTAAGGCAATTTTTATTTTTTTTCTTTCTTTCGTTGATTTGTATGCCACACACCCGCTCACAAGGCGAGCCGTTTTACTTACGAATCAACGACATCGAACTATATCTCCGAGTCTTACGACGAATTCGGGAATATCGTGCTGCAAACAATCTCCCTCCTATCGAAATTCCTGACCTCAAAAATCTTTTTCCTTCACCAATACTCGAGATGGCAGAACCAGCTCGTGCTCTTCGAGATTACGCCGCTCCATCGCAAGATGAGCCGCATTCGAGTATTGCTCCACCCGCAATCGAAGCAAACAACTTCGAACTTAAACCTTCTCTGTTGCAGGCAGTACAACAAAATCAATTCTCTGGAAATCCTACCGAGGATCCAAACCTTCATTTATCCGTATTTGTCCAATACGCTGATACTGTTAAAGCTAATGGTGTCACTTCTGAGGCAATTCGACTTCGCCTTTTTCCTTTCTCGTTAAGAGATAAAGCTAGAAGATGGCTTCAGTCTCTTCCTTCCAACTCGGTTACCACATGGAACGAGTTAAAGAAAGTCTTCCTTGCCCGATATTTTCCTCCAAGCAAAACAGCTATGTTGAGAGCCCAGATAAATGGATTTAAACAGAAAGATAACGAGTCTCTTTTCGAAGCATGGGAAAGATACAAAGACATGATGAGACTTTGTCCACACCATGGTTTAGAGGACTGGTTAGTAATTCATACCTTCTATAATGGTCTCTTGTACAACACAAGGTTAACAATAGACGCCGCAGCAGGTGGTGCGCTTATGGATAAACCTTATGCCGATGCTTATCAACTTATCGAAAGCATGGCCCAAAATCATTATCAGTGGGGAAGCGACCGAGCAATGGTAGAGAAACCTCAAACGAAAAGTGGCATGTACGAGATAAGTAGCCTTGATCATGTTAATGCAAAAGTGGAAGCCCTTGCCCAGAAAATTGAAAGTTTGAATGTATCACCTCCAACCACCGTGGTTGCCGCAACTCAAAATTGCGAAGTCTATGGAATCCAAGGTCATACTCCTACTGATTGTCAACTCCTAACAGGAATCCAAGCAGAACAAGTGAATTATGCTCAAGGAAATCCCTACTCGCACACCTATAACTCAAATTGGAAGAATCATCCTAATTTTTCATATAAGAATAATAATGCTTTATACGCACCAGGACAAACTCCAAATCAAGCCCCAGCTATACCTCCTGGATATCAAAAGCCAACCCCATCTACACCTAACAATAATGTTCCTAGGAAATCCAACTTGGAAATAATGATGGAGAACTTCATAGCTTCTCAACAGCAAACCAATAAAGATTTCTTAAACCAGAATATACACACTAGCGAACAAATCAAACAACTAGCAAGTAAAGTAGATGCCTTGGCTACCCATAACAAAATGCTGGAAACACAAATATCATAAGTAGCTCAACAACAAGCGCCTACTGCTGCCCCAACTGGTGCATTTCCTAGACAGCCCCAACCTAACCCGAAAAGCCACACTCATGCAATCATACTAAGAAGTGGAACGGAAGTGGAAGGACCAGTAGATCCAAGAAATGAAAACCAAAACTCTAAGAAGTCAATTGAGGAAGAAAGTACACCTAAGGAAAAGGAAGAGAGTAATAAGGAAACCGTAGAAAAGAAAGAACCTTATGTACCTCCACCACCTTATAAACCACCTATCCCTTACCCTCAAAGGCTTATTAAAACCAAAGATGTGGGCCAATTTAAAAAATTTGTTGACCTACTGAAACAGTTAAACGTCACAATTCCATTTACAGAAGCTATTACGCAGATGCCCTCATATGCTAAGTTCTTAAAAGAAATTCTTTCTAATAAAAGGAAACTTGAAGATAGCGAAACGGTTACACTCACTGCTGAATGTAGCGCTATAATCCAGAATATGCCTCCTAAACTTAAAGATCCAGGTAGTTTCTCTATACCCTGTCATATAGGAAAATTTGTCATAGATAAATCCTTATGCGATTTAGGAGCCGGTATTAGTGTTATGCCCTTATCCATATGCAAGAAACTTGAAATGGGGGAATTAAGACCAACTAAAATGTCTGTGCAATTGGCAGATCGTTCTGTTAGATATCCCGTAGGAATTCTTGAAAACGTTCCCGTGCGCATAGGTCAATTCTACATCCCAACCGATTTTATAGTTATGGACATTAGAGAAGATGAAGTTACACCCATTATACTGGGAAGACCATTCTTAGCAACTGCCGGTGCGATCATAGACGTAAAACGAGGACGACTCACTTTCGAAGTAGGAGAAGAGAAAATTGAGTTCATTCTTTCCCAATTTTTGAAAGCACCTGCAATAGATGACACATGTTACTTCATGGATATCATCGAAGAATGCATAAAAGAAACAAAGTTAGAAAAGGGCAAATCGTCTGACTATCTTGTAGAAGACAAACTCAACCAATGTTTAGCAATAACACCGAATCCTACGCAATGCCTTAAGAAACCAACCCTAGACCTGAAAACACTTCCCAAAAATCTGAGATATGAATTCCTAGACTTAGAACTTGAACGACCAGTAATAGTTAATGCAGACCTAGGAAAACTCGAAACCGAAAAACTCCTGCATATCTTAAGAAAATATCCAACCGCACTAGGATACAACATCACCGATCTTAAAGGAATAAGTCCTTCTATTTGTATGCACCGCATCATGCTAGCAGAAGACTGTAAAACCTCTAGGGAACATCAGAGGAGACTGAACCCGATCCTGAGTGAGGTAGTGAAGAAGGAAGCAACCAAGTTATTAGAGGCAGGTATCATATATCCTATATCTGATAGCAAATGGGTTAGTCCTGTACACGTAGTACCGAAGAAAGGAGGTATAACAGTTATTGAAAATGAAAAAGGGGAAACTATAACCAAACGAATCGAATCGGGATGGAGAATGTGCATTGACTATAGGAAACTAAACAAAGCAACCCGAAAAGATCATTTCCCTCTACCATTCATTGACCAGATGTTGGAACGATTAGCAAAACATTCTCATTTCTACTATCTAGACGGTTACTCTGGTTTCTTTCAAATACCAATTCATCCTGATGACCAAGAAAAGACAACATTCACGTGTCCTTTTGGCACTTTCGCTTATAGACGAATGTCGTTTGGCTTGTGCAATGCTCCCGCAACCTTCCAAAGGTGCATGATGGCAATATTCGCCGATTTTCTCGAAAATATCATGGAAGTATTTATGGATGACTTTTCCGTATGCGGGCAAAGCTTTGAAGAATGTCTTGAAAACCTAGAAAAAGTTCTGGAACGATGTGTAAAAGTAAACCTAGTACTTAATTGGGAAAAATGTCACTTTATGGTACAAGAAGGAATTGTTCTAGGACATATCATCTCAAATAGAGGAATTGAAGTAGACAAAGCCAAAATAGAGGTAATCGAAAACCTTCAACCTCCGAAAACTGTGAGAGAAGTACGAAGCTTCTTAGGACATGCCGGTTTTTACCGACGATTCATTAAAGACTTCTCTAAAATAACTAAACCTTTGACCGGACTATTGATGAAAGATGCTGAATTCATCTTCGACAACAAATGTTTAGAAGCATTCCAGACGCTTAAACAAGCATTGATCTCCGCGCCCATAATGCAGACACCAGATTGGAATGAACCATTCGAAATAATGTGTGATGCTAGTGATTACGCCGTGGGTGCCGTTTTAGGACAACGAAAGGATAAAAAGCTTCACGTCATATATTACGCAAGTAGAACTCTAGATGAAGCACAAATGAATTACGCCACAACCGAGAAAGAATTATTAGCAGTAGTGTTTGCATTAGATAAATTTCGTTCTTACTTGGTCGGAGCCAAAATAATCATTTACACCGACCACACTGCTATCAAGTACCTCTTAACAAAAAAGGATGTTAAACCTAGACTCCTAAGGTGGATCCTGTTGCTACAAGAGTTCGATTTGGAAATCAAAGATAAAAAAGGAACTGAAAACGTAGTAGCAGATCACCTCTCTAGACTTGAAAACCTGGAACCGGAAACAACATCGATCAACGATGATTTCTCGTACGATAAACTTATAGCTACTTTGGAAGAAAATAAAGCTGATAAACAGATAGAAACCACCTTAGCTATATGTGTTACACCATGGTACGCTGATCTCGTAAATTATTTAGCTACCAGAATAGTTCCACCTACTTTATCCTACCAGCAAAAGAAACGATTCTTCTATGACATAAAACATTATTACTGGGATGACCCTTTACTTTTCAAAAGAGGCCCCGACGGTATTTTCCGTTGGTGTATACCTGAAGAAGAGATAGAAAATATAATCCAACACTGTCGCTCCGCTCCTTATGGTGGACATGCAAGTACATCCAAAACCTGCTCCAAAATCCTACAAGCCGGTTTTTATTGGCCAACTATATGGAAGGATGTGCATGCGGCTATCAAGAAATGTGATAGATGTCAACGCACAGAAAACATATCTAGACGTGACGAGATGCCACAAAAGGGTATTTTGGAAGTAGAGATTTTCGAAGTGTGGGGAATAGACTTCATGGGACCTTTTCCATCTTCTTTCGGTAACAAGTACATACTCGTAGCAGTTGACTACGTATCAAAATGGATTGAAGCTATAGCTTCTCCAACAAACGACACACGAGTAGTAACTAGACTCTTTAAGAATATAATATTTCCAAGATTTGGTGTCCCGAGAATAGTAGTCAGTGATGGTGGATCGCATTTCATATCCAAGGTACTCGAAAAACTACTGTTCAAGTACGGCGTAAGGCATAGAGTAGCGACACCTTACCACCCTCAAACCAGTGGGCAAGTGGAAGTGTCTAACAGAGAAATCAAACAAATATTGGAAAAAACAATCACCACCTCAAGGAAAGACTGGTCATTGAAATTACCAGAAGCTTTATGGGCGTATCGAACTGCTTACAAAACTCTCATAGGGACAACCCCATTTAAGCTTATTTATGGAAAATCCTACCACCTCCCGGTAGAATTGGAACATAAAGCCTACTGGGCTATTAAAAATCTAAATTTAAACTATAAGGCCGCCGGTGAAAAGCGAATCCTTGATATAAACGAATTAGAGGAACTCAGACGAGACGCTTACGAGAATGCCAGAATCTACAAAGAAAGAACAAAACAATGGCATGACAAGCGCATATCAAGGAAAATCTTCAAACAAGGCGATACAGTCCTGTTATTCAACTCTAGGCTAAAGTTATTTCCGGGAAAACTACGATCTAGATGGTCAGGTCCATTTCAAATTACCAATGTTTTTCCCAGTGGAGCGGTGGAAATTAAAGGAAAATCCATTGAACCGTTTATCGTAAACGGGCAGCGTCTAAAACATTATCATCATACAGAGAACATTGAAGATTCACAAGTCCTGCATTTAGACGTAGTGCCCCCAAATTTTACAGATTATATTTGATAGTTTATTGTCGAGCTTGCGACATTAAACAAAGCGCTTAGTGGGAGACAACCCACAAATATTTATATTTTCATTTCTTACTTAATTATTCTTTTAAAATTTTATTTAGTATTCATTCTTAATCTACTTTAATTTTTCTTCTAATATTCTTTCGGCATTTGGCCAAATCCTGACTAAAACTCTTGTTTTTCCTTTCTCTAGCTAACACTAACCTGATGGGACAAATTGATCGTATGGGTATCAAATTCAGAGGGAAAGCTCAGAAACAAAGGTTTGAGGAACTAGCAGAAAGAGAGATGCTACCTAGTTTGTATGCTGATGATTGGGCAATGACTGCCCTTGGACTAAGAGAGAGTGTCTTGTATTTGTTGAGTCAAATAGGGTGGGAAACCACTCCTATCCGTAGACAATTCGTCACTTACCGGAGACTGACTCTAGAATTCCTTAGTTCACTGATCTATCTACCCAGCCATGGAAAAGGAATAAGCAGAGGTTTCATTCAGTTCAGAATGTTCAACATGGAGTATCAATTTAACATCCAAGACTTTACCAACCTTTTAGGTTTTCCTACCTCCTTTGATACATTCACAGTGAGCCAAGAAGAACTTTTTGAATATAGAGAACTTGAACACTTTTGGGGAAGCTTGACTGGAAATGACGATCCCGAGGAACATGAGTTTCTTTCTGGAAACATATATAATCCGGCCTTTCGTTATTTCCATAAGATCCTGACCCACACCTTATTTGGGAAGAAGTCAAACAGTACCTCAGTTTCACATGATGAACTCTTCATCATATTTTGTGCTTCCCAGAACCGTCCAGTAAAAGGTGCCACTTTTATGTTGGCAAATTTTGACCACCTTATCCAAGATGAACGAGCACCAATTCAAATAGGCGGATTGATAACCATGATTGGTAATACTATCGGATTACGTCAACCTATGCTTGACTTAAGCCCTTTCTGTGGCATTGCGACTATGAGTATACCCTTCCTCTTCAACACTATGTTTATAGCAAACCTAGGGTCTGAAGAGTTTGAGCTTATAATTAACAACCAAGTTCTTTGCCTATTCACCTTGCCTAGTCCAAGGACTAGTGTTCATAACCGCAATAACTGGCTCTACAATCTGAGCGCAACACCTTCTCCTGCTATATCTACTGAATCCATCCAGGACTATGAGATTTGTGACGACCAGATCCCTTATGCTGAATCTGACCCTCAGACACCATCTGGCTATTATGATATTGATCCTCCTCCTCAACCTGTCCCAACCGAAGAATCGGCATAACCCGATCTTAGACATCATGTGCCCGGAGCTAATTATAACACCACCATTCAGGCTTTGATGTCAGAACAGGACGCCCTCAGAGAAGAGTTAGCTAACATGGGACAAGAATTTCTGGGATACATGAACAGTATGACAAATCAGTTCCACGAGTTGCTAAACCGTGTTAACTCCTTTGCTCCTCCGGCCAGAGATCATGCAGATGGATAGAATTTGTTTTTCTAAGTTACTTAGTTTTAGTTTAGGTTATTTATTAATTTCGTTTCAAATTGTTTTAGTACTTGTTTTTTCTTTCGCATGTTTGCTTTTATCTTTCAATGTTACATTATGATTATTTTATGAAGCTATTGATTTATTTTACTTTATTATGACTTATGCAAATATCTATCAATAATGCTCTCTACTGTTGCCACCTACATGACTTATTAAAGATATACATATATTATGAAAGTAGAATAGCATGCAAGGCAATTTAAAAGTATCACAATAACAAAATAAAATAAAACATATGCATAACAAAATGATAACAATAATATATAATGATAAAAACAAAGTACGTTACAAGAAGGACTGTGTGACGAGCGTCACACAATCCATTACGGTCGTCACACCAAGTGCCTGTGACGCCCGTAACATCCCTGTCACGAGCGTGACACCGTCTGGCTATGTGAACGTTACCAACCGTTGGGACACGACCGTTACACCATCCCACCTTTTTACCTTCCCCATTTATTCACATTTACCCACATTTATTTACTTTTCAACCACTCCCTTTCCAACTCCCAAATTTTTTCCTATAAATACCCACCATACCTTTTTCTATATACACCACAAACCATTCTATAAAATCAATTTCATTTCCCTTCTCTCCTTATTACCTCTTTCAAACCACTTATCGGTATGGCGGGAAACCAAGATTTCGGAAATATCATCTTCCGATCCGAAGATGAAAATTATCAAAGGGAGCAGTTTGAGCGTTTCCAACAGCGAGGCGTCCAATCCACCAGGTACCCTGATTTACATTGTTTACAAGAATTAGGCTTACTTCAAGGTATAGAGTGGATGCTCCGCCTGGCTGATTTAACCTTTCTTTGCACTCATAATCAACCTACCTACCCCGCTCTCACCCTAGAATTTTTAAGTTCTTATTCGTACAACACTCCTACCGGTGAAGACGAGTACTTAACCAGTACCGCAACCTTCCGCATGTTCAACACCGAGTACTCCCTATCCCAAAGCCAATTGAGCACCATGCTACAATTCCCTGTAGAAGGTCAAGTCCACCCTAGGATACCTCCGAACTCCCAGTGGCATATAAATGCCTTCGACCTCTTTAGAAAAATTTCAGGTGTGGAAACCAACAACTGGGATGTATTACTTGCTTCACATATACATAATCCAACCATCCGGTACTTCATCCTCATCCTACAAAACACTATTTTTGGTCGACCGAACAACAACAAAGTCAACGCCAAGGAATTATTTTTCCTCCACTGCGTCTTTGCAGCAGATACACAGGTAAACGCTGCCTCCTTTCTATTTCATCATATCCGCACCCTATGTGCTAGAGGCCGTCAACCTTTTGTAATTGGTGGATTAATCACCACCATAGCACTTGGCTTAAATCTTGGGGATCGACTTCAGAATTTACAATCTCTCCCACCCCTATTGATGGATATAAGCTACTGTCGGTCCAGCCGCCTAATCAAAAACAGGGTAGGCGGAGGGTATTACCTTATGGTGAACAACCAGGAAGTCCCAAGTGTTGTTCTACCCAACATTACCCTAACAGATGTCACCAATCCCAACCGCCACATCTATGATCTGAATGCTCTCGAAGCTACCAAGCCTACACAAGCAAACCCGCCTTCAGACGAGTTTGCCGAAATGGAGCAAGGTGATCAGGTTCCTACCCAACAATCAGTCCAGCTCAACCCTTCAGATAATGTAGCTGGTCCATCCTCACGACGTCGTCGACGAAGAAGGCCAGCAACCAACGACGACATCATGGATGCTATCGATGGTATGCAAGCGCAAAATCTCGAAGTGATGCAGATGATGCGCCAGATGCAACAACAACAGGAAGCGAGGAATGCAATAACCGATCAGTGGTTCGCTCAGTTGCTCAGCAGGTTTGATGATTTGGAAGTACGTCAAAGATCACCAGGTCCAAGAACACGCGGCGGAAGGCAACATTGACTCTAGTTTCTTTTTCTTTTTGTATTTCTTTTGTTTTCTCTGAAACATTGGGGACAATGTTTCATTTAAGTGTGGGGGGAAAAACCTTGTTCTTTAAATCTCCCTTTTCAAGTATGTTATCTTTCCCTTTTCATTGTTATTCCCTTTTCTTATAAACAAAAAAAAAATTAATATATATTTATTCTAAATTAAGTCCCTAGTGTGAGAAAATTTCCATTATCTATTCCCTCAAATTTTCATGAGCCATAACAAAAATTCAACACACTCAGTAAATATAGTCCATTATACTGTGTCTCTAACATGCATTAACACCAAAATTTTATTGCCCGGCCTCAAATAGTTGTGACTTCTACATAAGTCCAATTACGATTGCTTAATATAGCACTAAATTTGTGACATAAAAGGCATAAGCATTCTAGTTAGTGAGATTGTAAGTCTCCTCTCTTTCATGGTATTGTGTGGAAATTTGGCCTTTTTTCCTTCCTTTGGAAGATGTCTTGGTTCAAGGATTCATGCTTGTGATAAGTGGGTTGAGTGTTCTCCAAAGAATGACTTCAATGCCATTTAATTTTTGTTTCTATTCATTTGCCATTGTTCATATCATTCTAATTGTTTATGATAATGCAATTTTTACTTTGTCCATTTGGACCATATTATGTGATATATTTTTTGTGTGTATACTTTGCTTGTTTGTGTGGTCTTTGACCATTAATGTACATAATAATAACAAAAACCCTAAAAGACTTTTGTATGGATTGTTGGTTTGATCTTGGACAAATGTACTTAGAATCTAGGCAACCTTCCTATGCTAAAGGACTTGGCCAATGTCAACTTGTTGAGAAACCAAGTGCTTTCAATTTGAAATTCATCTGATACATATTTGAAGACATCTCTAAGTTCATCTGCAACATGATCATTGTGAAGCTGTTATTTTGAACATGTGACTTGTGGAATTCATTTGTTACATGGGCTATTTTGGAGAAGATCATGGAATGGATAAGCTTGGATGTGGCCATCTTTATTTGATACCTTGCTCTTCAAGATAATATAATTGCGCATTTGTGTGTTGCTTGATTCTAAAAGTCCAAGGGAATTCTGGGTTTCTATTGACATTCTTGTCTATTGGATTGCTACCCATTTGATCAGATCTTTTCAACTCTAAACTTTTAATTTTGTACATAGGATAGTCTCTTCATCTTCTCCCCATTTCTTTAATTTCAAAATCTCTCCCTCCTTTTTTCAAAATCTTCTTTGTGTGAACTACTTTTGTTCTAAACTTTGACCACTTTGCAAAAAGGATAGAAACTTTGGCCTTATGCCATTGCATTTTAAAACTTCTTTTCTTAAATCAAGCTTGTAAATAAATGTAACTATACTTGACCTAAACTTTAAAAAAGCCAAAAAGAACTAACTCATTCAAACTATTTTTAGGCCTTTGTGCCTTTCAAACTTAAATTTTGTTAAAAGTAATGCATCTACTTTGAAATTTGTATCACGAACTACGAGGTTTTGATCCCTCATTTTTATGTTGGTACGTAGGCACAAGACCGAAGGTCTTGTCAAACACAAAAATATAATTAATGAATTCTTTTCTCATCCCCCCATTCTATTTGTTTGTAAACATCACTTTATACCAACTACATATGCACACAAAAAGGGCTCCCTAGGAGTACCTAGGACACTTTGGGTGCTAACACCTTCCCTCTGTGTAACCAACCCCCTTACCTGTAATCTCTGACATTTTATTAGTTTTGATTTGAAAACTTCTTACTTTTTGGGTTTTGTTCGTACTTTTTCCCTTTTCCCTTGGAAAAAATAAAAATGCGGTGGCGACTCTTGTTATTTGATCTCTAGCTTGTCAATAGCTTGATGATCATGAATTTACCGCTACAGGTATATGGAGAACCTTTAGAGGTTGGGTTTTCCCCTCAGAAAGGAACTTGCGACTGATTTGGTCTTGCAATCGCTGCCAGATAGATTCATTTAATTTGTCCTTAATTTCAATATGAATGATATTGAGAAATCTCTTCCTGAACTGCTAGCCATGTTGAGAACTGCTGAGTAGAATCTGAAGTCAAAAGGGAAGTCCACTCTAATGATCGGAAATGGAAAGAGATAGAACAAAAGACCCACCAAGCAGAGTGATAAAGGGAAAGGCAAGGAAGTTGCCAAACCCAAACCCACTGCTCCTGCTTTGAAGCATAGTAGAGGCATAGCAAAGGAAGGCACCTGCTTCCATTGCGATAAGACCGGACACTGGAAGAGAAACTGCCCAAAGTACCTGGAAGATAAGAAGAATGGAGTAGAGACTTCAACTTCAAGTATTTTTGTTATTGAAATTAATTTATCTACTTCTGCATCATGGGTATTAGATACTGGATGCGGTTCTCACATTTGTACCAATGTGCAGGGGCTAAAAAGGAGTAGAGATTTGGCAAAATGTGAAGTTGACCTACGAGTTGGCAATGGAGCAAAGGTTGCCGCTTTAGCCGTAGGAACTTATGTATTGACTTTACCTAGTGGTTTAATAATTCAGTTAGAGAGCTGTTATTATGTACCTGCAATTAGCAGGAATATTATTTCTGTTTCTTGTTTAGACAAGTTTGGTTTCTCATTTATAATAAAGAACAATTGTTGCTCCATTTATCTGAATGATATATTTTATGCTACTGCACAAATGAACAATGGACTATATGTCCTTGATCTTGAAATGCTTATTTATAACATTAATACTAAAAGGATGAAACCTAATGAGTTAAATCCAACTTACCATTGGCATTGTCGATTAGGCCACATAAATGAGAAACGCATTTCCAAACTCCATAAATAAGGACTCTTGGACTCTTTTGATTATGAATTATATGAGACATGCATATATTTTTTAATTGGAAAGTTGACAAAGTCTCCATTCATAGGAAAAGGTGAAAGATCTAATGATCTTTTGGCCCTCATACATACTGATGTATGTGGACCACTGAACATACCAACCAGAGGAGGTTTTCAGTACTTCATCACATTTACTGATGATTTCAGTAGAAATGGTTATGTGTATTTAATGAAACACAAATCAGAGTCCTTTGAAAAGTTTAAGAAATTCAAGAATGAAGTACAAAACCAACTAGGTAAGAATATTAAAACTCTTCGATCAGATCGAGGTGGTGAGTATTTAAGCCTAGAGTTTGATGACCATCTGAAAGAGTGTGGGATCCTATCCCAACATACTCCTCCTGGAACACCCCAATGGAATGGTGTATCTGAGAGAAGAAATCGAACCTTGTTAGACATGGTCCGATCCATGATGAGTCACGCCGATCTTCCAAACTCCTTTTGGGACATGCACTATTGACGACAGCTTACACACTTAACTGTGTTCCATCCAAAAAGGTTGAGAAGACACCATATGAGATATGGAGTGGTAAGAAACCACATATGTCTTACATGAAGATTTGGGGTTGCGAAGTTTATGTGAAACGACAAATTTCAACTAAGCTTGAGCCCAAATCTAACAAATGCTTATTTGTTGGGTATCCTAAAGAAACAAGAGGGAAAAGTGTTTGTCGCTTGAACTGGAGTTTTCCTAGAAAAGGATTTTATTTCCAAAGGAATCAGTGGGAGGAAAGTAGAGCTTGAAGAAATTAGAGCAGGAAACACAAGTAGTTGTGGAAGAGCAACCTGCTCAAGTAGAACAAGACCAGCGTAGGTCAAGCAGGATACGTCACCTATTTGAGAGATATGGATATCTCATAACTGATCAAGGTGATGTATTACTCATGGATCAAGATGAGCCTGTGACCTACCAAGAGGCCATAACTGGTCCCGAGTCTGAGAATTGGCTATAAGCCATGAAATCTGAAATGGATTTCATGTACACAAACCAAGTTTAGACCTTGGTAGAGCCTCCTGTAGGAGTTAACCCTATAGGATGCAAGTGGGTATTCAAAAAGAAAACTGGCATGGATGGTAAGGTACATACCTATAAGGCAAGACTGGTTGCAAAATGATATAAACAAATTCATGGGGTTGACTATGATGAAACCTTTTCTCTAGTTACAAGGCTTAAATCTATTCAGATTTTACTTGCTATCGCTGCATATCATGATTATGAAATATGGCAGATGGATGTCAAAACTTATTTCCTTAATGGGAATCTTCTTGAGCATGTGTACATGACACAGCCTGAAGGATTTGACATACCAGAAGAAGCCCAAAAGATATGTAAGTTACAAAGATCAATCTATGGATTGAAGCAAGCTTCCAGAAGCTGGAATCTTCGTTTTGATGAAACAATAAAACAATATGGATTCATCAAGAACGAAGATAAGCCTTGTGCCTACAACAAGGTTAGTGGGAGCATGATCATTTTCCTGGTATTATATGTAGATGACATATTACTCATTGGAAACGATGTCCCTACCCTGCAATAAGTAAAGTCTTGGTTGGGGAAATGCTTTTCTATGAAGGACCTAGGCGAAGCAGCCTATATATTAGGAATCAGGATCTATAGAGATAGATCACAAAAACTTCTTAGCCTAAGCTAAAGTACATACATAGACAAAGTGCTGAGATGCTTTAATATGCATGATTCCAAGAAAGGATGCATACCTGTGCAACATGGCTTGTGTCTATCAAAAACACAATCCCCTTCAACTAAGGAAGAAACGGATCACATGAATAAGATTCCATATGCATCTACAATAGGATCTATCATGTATACCATGTTATGTACTCGACCATATGTCTCGTATGCTTTAAGTGCAACGAGTAGGTACCAATCTGATCCCGGTTATGCTCATTGGGTAGCTGTCAAGAATATCCTTAAGTATTTGAGAAGGACTAAGGACTCATTCTTGATATATGGAGGTCAGAAAGAGCTTGTTGTAATTGGATATATCGATGCTAGCTTCTAGACAGATAAGGATGACTTTAGATCGCAATATGATTATGTGTTTTGCTTAAACGGTGGCGCTGTGAGCTGGAAAAGTTAAAGCAAGATACAGTTGTTGATTCTACAACTGAGGCCGAGTATATTGTTGCCTCAAGTGCGGCAAAGGAAGTTGTTTGGATCAAAAAGTTCATTAGTGAACTTGGCATAGTTCCTAGCATTATGGATCCCATTGGTCTCTATTGTGATAACAATGGTGATATCACACAAGCTAAGGAGCCTAGATCTCACCAACGATCCAAACACATACTTAGGCGTTATCACCTCATTCGAGAGATAATAGATCGAGGAGATGTGAAAATATGCAAAGTACCTACACTTGACAATATTCCTGACCCACTGACAAAGCCTCTTGCGTAGCAGAAGCATGATGGCAATACTAGATCTATGGGCATTAGGGGTATGCCTGATTGGCTCTAGTGCTAATGGGAGATTGTTGGTGTAAGCCCTAGAGGCCAATACTTTTGGTACTTGTATCGAATTATTTATTAATAATAAAAGGCTTTTTCTTAATTTTGTTTGTTTAATAAAGTCCCTAGAATAGCTAGTCTGTTTAATGTATCAAGTGTGACTTAATCATGAGATCGCATTAAACATAAGTACATTATTCTTAAAGTATCTGTAGTCGAGCTTTGTTGTGAAGTGGGATAACATTAAAGCATTAAGACTATTATGTATATAGACTAATGATCACATCTCATGGATCATGGATAAGGAGTTATCAAGTCTTAAACATAAGTATGAATATTGAGAGTAATATTTATACTGGATTGATTCTGTTAATACCTTAGGATTGGCATTAATTCTGTAAAACAAATAATGTATTCATCTCTGTTGTTTTAATATGTTGGGTTGAAGAAGTTCAACATCTGGACCAACATGTCATGTACGTTGTCACGACATCAGGCCTGTGACATCGTACATGTGTAGAAAACTGAATTAATTAATTCAGTATATATTCTGGGATTAGTAAGGATATTTGGTGAATATCCTAGCTTCCATGTGGAGGTCTTAAAGACTCAATCAGAACATATATAGGCTCAAAATAAGGAGATATATATGGAGAGATTTTAGGATTGAAGACCTTGTTTGTAGCAGAAATTTTCTGCTGTATTTGTAACAGCAAAGAACAAGTTTGCTGCGATTTCTGAAGGCCCAAATCCAGTTGGGTGATTAGGTTATAAATAGCACATTGTAACCTAGTTTTTGTAAGCCTCATAGAATGAAAATTTAGGGGTGTGTGTAAGGTAAACCTCCCAATCTGTGGGAAGGTTACCATGTGTTTCTCAGTGGTAAAAGCTGAGAGTATTTGTAACTCAAAGCCTGTAGGCAAGAGTGATTATGTTCTTGAATGAAGTTGTGAAGCAAGTTCAAGGTGTATGAACATTACATTGTATTTGTAGTGATAGGAATGGAAACTGGAGGTTTCTATCTAGGAGTTCCTAGGTATAGATTGCATTGGGTAGGGATTAAGTAAAGAGTTGTAAACGGGGGAGTTTAACTCTGAATTAATATTACTGATAGTGGATCTTCTTCCTGGCTTGGTAGCCCCCAGATGTAGGTCATGTTGGACCGAACTGGGTAAACAATTCTCTGTGTTTGTTTTCCTTCTGCATGTTATAATCCTGTCTGCACTAACTCAGGTTGTATTGCAGTCTGCTAACCAAGATGAAAACAGACCTGGTACATATCCTTCTGTGTGAATGTCAATCAGAATGTTTTAACATTCATCACTGAACACAGATACTGAACTTTAGGCATGGTGATCTCAGTTCAGTAGTTAAGTAAGTCTGATCCTCAAAAGGATAACAGACCTGGCCAAAGGATCATAGTGAACCTGTCAATCTGGATGTCTTGACAGTTGTTCATGTCGGCTGGTACTGGAGTAGAGACTGGTTAGTCTTGTACAGTATAGCAAAGTCAGCACAGTCAGGTTTCAAGAACATAACAGAATCAGCATGAGGAATATGTTCTGGATGTCAACCTGAATGTTGTAACATTCACACCTGACTGCTTGGGCTAAATTGTAGGATAATTAGTTTTTCTGTTTCAGTATTTTTCTCAGGCTAATTTAAGGAATCCAACAGCTGAGCTAAAATTCAGGAAAATAACAACTAACCTACAATTAATGAAACTAACAACTAGCACAATTGTCAGCTCCCTAATGTGTGAAAATTAGGTTACCTTGTTTGACTTGTAGGTTAGGATACACCAGTACTAACCCAGCAAATTGAAATACAGTATTAGGTGATGTGCAATTCAATATTGATATATCATGCTGATAATTGTCCAAACACAACAGAAGAAAGTATGGTATTTGATCTCTGTTGTGTCTCTGTACTAAAAGGACAGAACTAAATGTTCTTTCATTCTAAGGTAATACAGTAGCAGAAGTTGTGACTACTATGAAAGCGTGCTTGAGTACAGGGCTTTAAGTTGTATAACTGTCTTGCTGTATTAGTTACAATGTTGGATCAGATGTCATGACTTTGAGTAGAACATCTGAATTCTGACTACACCAGAATTTCAATTGGTATCAAAGCAGGCATCCTGTCTGTTTCTGGATGAGATCCATGGGTGATACTTTCTGGTATCTTGCAAGGAGTTATGTTAGTACTGATGCTGGAACCTGTGAAAGGTTCTGTATTTTCCCTGAATGGTCCCTTGAAGTAGGTGGATGGACTGTTCATGAAGGGAATGGTGTGTACCTGTCTCTGGAGGTTGGCAATTGGCCTTTGTGTGGGACAGATGTGCCAGTATTGAATCACATTCAAACTTGGTATGGTCTTGGAGGCTGATCTGGTGAAGTGCGTGGTCATAGGGTGAGTTGTATTATGATTTCCGCTGCATAATACCTGGCAAAACTCAAACTCTGATGTAGTTTCCCCCATGTGGATGAAAGGCTGTTGCATTCAAGATGTCATCATATTCTACTGAAGATGTCAAAGATACTTGAGCCCCATCAAGTCCACTCTTCTTGGTAAGAATCACCTGATCCCTGATTCTTGTACTCTCCTGGGTAGTGTATATGAAGACCTTGAAGACTGTCAAGAAGGATAAACTAATGTTCTATGTGATGTTAGAACATGTTGGTCAACAAGTAGGCAGCTACTGGTTGAAGAGCAGATGTGTTTAGGTGTCAAACAAAGGGATACTTTGGCTTGAAACCTACTCCTGACCTGGAAGAGGAGACATCTGTGTGTGCTAAGTTGACAAGGGTAGGGTCAATTGTGTGTGTGCTCAAGAAGGTCACTTTTAGAAGTATGATCTCTAGAAGTGGAGCTGGTTGAGATGTGACATTGTGCAATCCCCGCTGTGTGCCTTATTCCTGTAGATTGATCAGGGTTGGATAGTTGTTTCCTGAAGTACTATGGTGTACTGGAAGACAAGTCCCCTGGATGATAGAAGTCAATAATGGGGTAACCTGACTGCTATTCCATTTAAGAGGATTGGGACCATGAATCTTGTTATTCAAACACCACGATCAGAAGTGGCAGTTCTTTCAAGGAGTGAGAATATGAAGATTCAGAGGTTGGTTGAGGTAGTATGCTCTGGCAATGCATATCTACTATGGACTGGTGTTGTTGTCTTTCACTAGTACTTATGGTCAGCTGAAGTCTGATTGGTGTGATTGGAGTATGTATAGGTATAACTCATAGAGTTAGGTGCCACTGGTAGGGATGGTGTATGTCATGTTGAGACATGTCTGTACAATGCATGGATATTGGTGTGAAGTTTCCATGATTGTTAATTTGAGGGGGAGTTTTGGTTAACCTCCTCACATTTGGTCAGCCTAGGTATGGTTGGCTGTTGACCTGTGTCACATGGGTTCTGGTGGTTGTGTGACACATGTGCAAGGAAGAATTCATCTCTCTCATTCCTAAGGGTGAATTTAATCTGGGAAGACTTTCAAAATTGTCAAGGTGCTTGCAAGCAGAAGATGTTGACACAAGAAGAGTACTTTCAAAGTATTCTTATGGTGGAAGTATCTGAAAGGATAATTGGGAAAGGATTTAAGATCAATGTCTGTTTGTGCCAAGTACAAGTGTTTAATTGATTATCCTTGGAGCTCAAGATAACTGATGTTCTTAAAGATGTTGGAACATTACTTCTTCAAGACCCTGTGCAGAATCACAGGAAGGATAGTTCATTGGCTTATGATCTATCTCTTTGGTGGCAGCAAAAGCATATGATCTCTGAAAAGGTTTCCTGGCAAGAAACATGTTCAGCCTTGGTATGTACAAGAAGAAGAAGACATCATAGTCTTGATGGTGGTTACTTGGATCAGTTTATTTCTGATCTAGGTAAGGAAGTGCATTAGCTTATGCACACTATGAGGTTAAGAACAAGTGACAGCTTTCTAACATCATGGAAACAGTCTTGCTTTAGGAAGAAGAATCCTTGGTATAGCTGAAGGGTTAGTTGCTAACTGGTCCTTCTGAAGACTCTTGCACCAGAGTGTCTGATGTCTTTGGAGAAGAAGCAGGAATTCATCAAGGTGTGAGCTTGGATGACTTAACTGCAAACCTGCAGGATGGAGGTTGTTTACTCAAACTTGGTTCCACAATCAAGTCTATGAGAACACTGAACTCTTGTTCTGTGAAGGGAGGAAGTTCTTTCAAGTGGCAGAAGAAGGAGCTGAATTCAACAGCTAGATGTCAAAACACAATGTTGTGACATTTGGTTCAACATCAGATTCTTAGTTGGTGAAGAGACACATCAACTTGAGATAGAAGGGTCTACAGGGTTGTAGATTGGATACTTCAAAAAGGTCGTTCTCGTTGCAGTTCTTGGAGTTGTTGGACAGAAAGGATGTTACATGTTCATGTCTTAGAAAATCTAAGTTTTGGTCAACATGTAGCTTGAAGTTCAAGTCTCACTTGGAAGGTCAGAATATCTTTCGG
This sequence comes from Lathyrus oleraceus, assembly GCF_024323335.1. Taxonomy (NCBI): domain Eukaryota; kingdom Viridiplantae; phylum Streptophyta; class Magnoliopsida; order Fabales; family Fabaceae; genus Lathyrus; species Lathyrus oleraceus. The sequence continues at coordinate 450,831,560 of NC_066584.1, forward strand.
AGAGGTCTGATAAACGTGGAGAGGTCAAAGAATGGCATTTGACTTTTTCATATGAGGATTCATGAAGGAGGTAATCAACCAGTGGCATTTGGTCTATCTCAGAAGTGAGTTCGAAGAATCAAGATAATCCACATATGGCAGCTGATTATTCTTGAGGAAAGTCTGAGACAAACTACTTTTGAGCAGAAAAGTAGTAAGTTGAAGACAAAAGGAGGTGTTTTCTATTCATCTCTTGGAGCTTGTGGTAGGAGTTCTGAGCTATCTATGGAAGATTATCTCTTGTAATGGGATGAAAATGTATATGTCCCAATTTATGTCTGGGTTCTTCTTGATCAAGCTGGTGACTCAGCGATATCTGAAGACTATCAGATGGTGTTCCTTGTTATGTTGTGAAGGATGTTCCAGCTGATGTTAGAACACCTTGTGAAGGGGTCTTCTGTTCTGGTTAGAAGAGAGAGAGACACAGAGTGTGGATGTGGTCAGCCAAGAGGGTTGAACAGAGGGGGTACTCTTGAAGACATGAAGATGCGTCTTATGTTTTCCATTCATCAAGTGGTCTGGATTCTCTTTGAATCAGGTAGTATGTGAAGGTCCAACTTTGGGGTGTTGGATATGCTCATGTGTGACCTCCAAGTTTCAAGAGGAGAGCAGGCTGTCCATGACAGGGGGAGTTTTGTCATCAAGCTTGTGGTCTATGTATTCTCAGATAACTAGGTATGGCACCTTGTCAGTTATTAGGATGCTGTGATGTATGTCAAGGTTGAGTGAGCAGAAGAATGTCTGACCGGATGTCATGACATTGCCCTGGACAATGCTGTCAATTCCTTCTGAATCTTAAATTCATTAGGAATTATAAGGGTGATGTGTCTAATTCCGATAAATCAGAATAAGCCTGATGGCTACAGCTGTGTGGTACAGGGGGAGTAACCATCTGCTGAAGTGTGGGAATTTAGCTGTAGCAATGCCAGATGTCAAGTCTCTACTGGAGGTATGACAGGGGTCTTGGGAAATGTTGAATACTGGCAGAATGCAGGAAAAAGCCGCGTGGAATGTTAAGACATCGCGTGCAACGTGTCTGACTGCATATATGGAATAGTCTCCATGCACTGGAACTGCTGTTTTGGAAAAGAAACAGTCAAGAGCTATAAAAGGTGTTCAAAGATAGTCTGAGATTTTGTTGGTGATTCTCTGACTGTTTCTCAGCAAAAATTAATGAATCTTGACCAAGCATTTATTCCTACCGTTAATTCCTAAGCACGGGCTGGACTATTTAAAGGATGTAATAGCCCTCTTCTTCTCACAAGAGAAACACTCCATTCCCTCAGTATCATGGGATATGTTAAGGTTTGGGCAAGTTGCGCCTGGATCTGGTTTTGTGAGGGGTGCCTTTACAAATGTTTAGCTAAAAAGGGGGAGAGAAATACAGTCCTGGGGTTGAGAATGTACCAGAAGCAAGCTAACTGTGGTAGCAAACAGAAGTTGGTGTCAGGCACAAAATCCACCAACTGGGTATATCACTTGTGTCTTGTGATCTGAGTTAAGAGGACAGTTGTGTCTTGTGATCTGAGTTACATTATATATGTACTCAGTATTACATATTCTTCCGGAAGCTCTCCTGTTGAGGGAAAGGGCTCTGGTACAACTGATATGTGTTCCTCTACTTCCTCATGTACACCAACTTTGGTGTTTGTGGTGGTGGAGTCAATGAAAGAGATGAAGAGCATACCCATAATGGGATGTTTTGTCCAGTGTAATGTTTATTTGTTTTAGCTAAAATTTGCCAAAGGGGGAGATTGTTAATACCTTAGGATTAGCATTAATTCTGTAAAACAAATAATGTATTCATCTCTGTTGTTTTAATATGTTGGGTTGAAGAAGTTCAACATCTGGACCAACATGTCATGTACGATGTCACGACATCAGGCCTGTGACATCGTACATGTGTAGAAAACTAAATTAATTAATTCAGTATATATTATGGGATTAGTAAGGATATTTGGTGAATATCCTAGCTTCCATGTGGAGGTCTTAAAGACTCAATCAGAACATATATATAGGCTCAAAATAAGGAGATATATATGGAGAGATTTTAGGATTGAAGACCTTGTTTGTAGCAGAAATTTTCTGCTGTATTTGTAACAGCAAAGAACAAGTTTGCTGCGATTTCTGAAGGCCCAGATCCAGTTGGGTGATTAGGTTATAAATAGCACATCGTAACCTAGTTTTTGTAAGCCTCATAGAATGAAAATTTAGGGGTGTGTGTAAGGTAAACCTCCCAATCTGTGGGAAGGTTACCATGTGTTTCTCAGTGGTAAAAGCTGAGAGTATTTGTAACTCAAAGCCTGTAGGCAAGAGTGATTATGTTCTTGAATGAAGTTGTGAAGCAAGTTCAAGGTGTATGAACATTACATTGTATTTGTAGTGATAGGAATGGAAACTGGAGGTTTCTATCTAGGAGTTCCTAGGTATAGATTGCATTGGGTAGGGATTAAGTAAAGAGTTGTAAACGGGGGAGTTTAACTCTGAATTAATACTACTGATAGTGGATCTTCTTCCTGGCTTGGTAGCCCCTAGATGTAGGTCATGTTGGACCGAACTGGGTAAACAATTCTCTGTGTTTGTTTTCCTTCTGCATGTTATAATCCTGTCTGCACTAACTCAGGTTGTATTGCAGTCTGCTAACCAAGATGAAAACAGACCTGGTACATATCCTTCTGTGTGAATGTCAATCAGAATGTTTTAACATTCATCACTGAACACAGATACTGAACTTTAGGCATGGTGATCTCAGTTCAGTAGTTAAGTAAGTTTGATCCTCAAAAGGATAACAGACCTGGCCAAAGGATCATAGTGAACCTGTCAATCTGGATGTCTTGACAGTTGTTCATGTCGGCTGGTACTGGAGTAGAGACTGGTTAGTCTTGTACAGTATAGCAAAGTCAGCACAGTCAGGTTTCAAGAACATAACAGAATCAGCATGAGGAATATGTTCTGGATGTCAACCTGAATGTTGTAACATTCACACCTGACTGCTTGGGCTAAATTGTAGGATAATTAGTTTTTCTGTTTCAGTATTTTTCTCAGGCTAATTTAAGGAATCCAACAGCTGAGCTAAAATTCAGGAAAATAACAACTAACCTACAATTAATGAAACTAACAACTAGCACAATTGTCAGCTCCCTAATGTGTGAAAATTAGGTTACCTTGTTTGACTTGTAGGTTAGGATACACCAGTACTAACCCAACAAATTGAAATACAGTATCAGGTGATGTGCAATTCAATATTGATATATCATGCTGATAACTGTCCAAACACAACAGAAGAAAGTATGGTATTTGATCTCTGTTGTGTCTCTGTACTAGAAGGACAAAACTAAATGTTCTTTCATTCTAAGGTAATACAGTAGCAGAAGTTGTGACTACTGTGAAAGCGTGCTTGAGTACAGGGCTTTAAGTTGTATAACTGTCTTGCTGTATTAGTTACAATGTTGGATCAGATGTCATGACTTTGAGTAGAACATCTGAATTCTGACTACACCAGAATTCCAGATTCGCTATGAGAATACTATATAGAATGTTATGCTAAGTGTCGTAAGTTATTCTCGTGGTGATAATGGTGTATACCACCCTTTGACCTGAAACCACTATGTACCCTAGATGTAGAGTCGAGTGCCTTATTGCTGATCAAACATTGTCCGTAACTGGATGACCATTAAGACAGTTGATGGGTACTCCATGAAGCATGTTGAGGGACATGAGTGACCTAGATGGAATTTTCCCATCCTGCGTAACAGGATAAATGTCTACGGGCCCAAAATTGAACTAGACAAGGATGACACGGTCTATGCCTTGTGTTCAATATAGACATAAGGGCAAAAAGGTAATTATACACATAAGTATTATCACAAAAGGATTTGTCAAATCACGTGACATTTTCATGTCTTAGGTAGCAGTGATGTGTTGCTAGATATCGCTCACTGTTTATTATATTAAATACGTGATTTAATATAATTGCTAATGTCACAAAAACCTACAGGGTCACACACAAAAGGACGGATTGATGAGAGATAGAGTAACTAAGGAACACCGTAAGGTACGATGCACTTAAGTGAATTATAGAACATCGTAAGGTACAATGTACTTAAGTAGAATACAAAATATGGTAAGGTACCACACGCTTAAGTGATTTTGGCATATCATAAGATATGGGCCACATACGCTTAAGTGACCTTTTTAGCTTGCAGCCAACACAAGTGGTTTTATAAATAGAACCCTTGTGCATAAGCATTTGTGCATTTGCAATTTCGTTTCTCTCTCTCTCTATCTCTCTCTCTCTCTCTCTCTCTCACTCACTCAAATCCTTCATTCGTAGCAGCTAGCACTGAGATTGAAGGAATCTGTTCGTGTGGACTGAGTAGAGGCGTTGTCACCATTGAACATTCGTGATCGCTCCGTAGATCTGCATCAAAGGTTTCAATCGCCACAAGAGGTTACGATTATATCACTTATCATGCCCATTCGTAAGGATCACTAAAGGAGAATTTTTTTTAATTCCGCTGCATTTTGGATGGCTCTTCTCCTTCACTAACTACATCAACACTGACCAGAAGTGCATTCTGTACTGTCTGCACAAAGGGCTGAAGCTGAATCTTCCCTCCCTTCTCTTCAAGTATCTGAGGGATTCCTTCAGAGACACCAGAAATAACATGAAGCCCAAAAATTACATCCCTCTTGGAAGATTAATTTTAGACGTTCTGATAGAGAATGGTCTGGTGGACCCTTTCATCTCCCTCAAACTGATGGAAGGCGTCACTATGGACGTGGGGAGGCCTTTGAATGCGAAGAACATGAAGAGCATGGGCTTAATAGTCAAGGTCAGAGTCAAACCCACAAAGGACACCTCCTGGGAAGCTCTGAAGGATCAAAGGGAGATATCAACTGTTATGTACCTCTTCTCTAAGATTGATCCCCCGAAGGTCATCGCCTGCTACCTTTAGGATGTGGAAGCTCAAGGAATTAGTATTTCTAGCTTCAGCTTAGACTGGCTTCCAGATCAACCACCAAACTTCATGAAGAGGAAGAGAGAACCCTATGAGAAGAAGAAGAAGAAGAGTCTGAAGCTGGGAGAATCTTCAGCAACTCAGAAGCAACTTGTGCCTCTAAGCTCTTCAGCACTTGGTAAGTCCCCAATCTCAGAAGTTCCAATTATTTCTGGTTCTAGGCAAATACTCTCATCACTACCTCAACCACCCCTCACCATCTATCCCTTTGAACCAACCATTTATATACCTACAATTTCTGAACCACATCCTTCTGAACCCCATACCTTTGACCCTAACCAATCTTGACCTCCACTACCTCAATTCAATCTCATCACAACATCCATCCCCCGTATCTGAAGTCATCATGTTCAACGAACCCATATCATCCCCCTCATCTACCTTTAGTTCCCCCATCCCTACTACGACCTAACATCTAACTCAGAATATTCAGATATCCCTAACCCACCCTCCCTAACTCTTGTAGAACTTCAGGCCACAAATTGTTGGTGTAAGCCCTAGAGGCCAATACTTTTGGTACTTGTATCGAATTATTTATTAATAATAAAAGGCTTTTTCTTTATTACGTTTGTTTAATAAAGTCCCTAGAATAGCTAGTCTGTTTAATGTATCAAATATGACTTAATCATGAGATCACATTAAACATAAGGACACTATTCTTAAAGTATCCGTAGTCGAGCTTTATTGTGAAATGGGATGACATTAAAGCATTAAGACTATTATGTATATAGACTGATGATCACATCTCATGGATCATGGATAAGGAGTTATCAAGTCTTAAACATAGGTATGAATATTAGGAGTAATATTTATACCGGATTGACCCGCTATGAGAATACTATATAGAAAGTTATGCAAAGTGTCATAAGTTATTCTCATGGTGATAATGGTGTATACCACTCTTCGACCTGAAACCACTATGGACCCTAGATGTAGAGTCGAGTGCTTTATTGCTGATCCAACGTTGTCCGTAACTGGATAACCATAAAGACAGTTGATGGATACTCCACGAAGCATGCTGAGGGACATGAGTGAACTAGATGGAATTTGCCCATCCTGCGTAACAGGATAAATGTCTATGGGCCCAATATTGAACTGAACAAGGATGACACGGTCTATGCCTTGTGTTCAATATAGACATAAGGGCAAAAGGGTAATTATACACCTAAGTATTATCACAGAAGGAATTGTCAGATCACATGACATTTTCGTGTCTTGGGTAGCAGTGATGTGTTGCTAGATACCGCTCACTGTTTATTATGTTAAATGCGTGATTTAATATAATTGCCAACGTCACGAAAACCTACAGGGTCACACACAAAGGATGGATTGATGAGAGATAGAGTAACTAAGGAATATCGTAAGGTACGGTGCCCTTAAGTGAATTATAGAACATCGTAAGGTACGGTGTACTTGAGTAGAATACGAAATATGGTAAGGTACCATGGGCTTAAGTGATTTTGGGCATATTATAAGATATGGGCCAAAATACACTTAAGTGGGCTTTTTAGCTTGAAGCCCACACAAGTGGTTCTATATAAATAGAACCCTTGTGCAGAAGCATAAAATGGCAGTTGCATTATTTTCGTTTTCACTCACTCTCTCTCTCTCTCTCTCTCTCACTCAAAGCCTTCATTCGTACCAGCTAGCACTGAGATTGAAGGAACCCGTTCGTGTGGACTGAGTAGAGACGTTGTCATCGTTCAACATTCGTGATCGCTTCGTGGATCTGCATCAAAGGTTTTGATCGTCACAAGAGATCTGCACCAAAGATTTCAATCGTCACAAGAGGTAAATATTCTATCACTGATCATGACCATTCGTAAGGATCTCTAAAGGAGAAAATTTTAATTTCCGCTGCGTTTTGGACCGTAATTCTCCTTCACAAATGACTCTGAAAAGACTCAGTCTGTACCAGAACCTTCTGAAACTATTCCACATCCCTCTGAACCCACTTCCGACCCTTCTAAACTCATTCACAAACCTTCTGAATCCATTTCTCAACCCTCCAAACCTGACCTCACTCTTCCTACCATTGATGAGGCTTTTTCCAAGTTCTCAGAGAACTCTGCTTTAAGACTCAGGCAACTATCTGACAAATCCAGGGTCAGTGACAATCCTTCTAAAGTAAGGACTCACTGGAACGGGTTTCTCAGGTGGATGACTTCTGAAGTCTTCAAGCTAAGGGGGATTTTTGAACAATTCAGAAATGACTATATCAAAAATGTTGAAGAGAGGCTGGAAGTTCGTCTAGCTTAAGAGGCTAATGAGAGAGCACAAAGAGAAGCTGGTGAGAATTCTGCTGCTGAAGTTGCTGCTAAGGAGGCAGCTGAGAAAGCTGCTACAGAGGCTAAAATTATGGCAAAAGCTGAAGCTAAAGCAGCATTGGTCGTTGAAGCTGCTAGAAAAGCTACTAAAGACGCTGATAAGACATCTGAGGTTGCTCTGACTCGAAGTGAGTCATCAACATCTGACCTAGCTCCTCTAGTCCTCAACACTCTAGAAGAGCTTCAGAAAGAACAACCACTAGTCATAGCCAAACTTGACCAACAGGATCAAGTCAACTCAAGCATCCAAAATGTGCTTGCTCAACTACTTCAGAGGATGCCTCCTCCTCCAAGCCCTTAGGCACTCTAGGAATATTTGTTTGTAATCTTTTTCTAAGATTTTTTGCCTCTGAGGCCTTTTCTTTTATTTACTTCTATCTGTAAACTCTTTTTCTAACAATGAAATTTTTCTTTCTCTGTATTTTTAAGTTTTCATTAACTTTTGGAGTTTGACAAAAAGGGGGAGAAATAAATAGAAGCCTTTCTGATGAAATAACATATCTAACTCTCAGAAATGCACTGCTTACATTCTGACAATAAAATAAATTGCGTAGTCTAAGTGTTTTTACAGGACCTATCTGAACAAAGAAGAAACGAATATGTATATGAAAAACAAATAAAAACAAGGCAAACAATCTAAGAAGATCTAGTAAGAAATCACTATCCCAGAAACCCTTTTTTGATACAAATGTCTTTAAAAAAAATTAAATATCAGACTTAGGGGGAGATTGCTAATCTTAGGGGGAGTCATACTATATCTGACTCTGATTCAATTAAATTTGATTCTGTAATATATCGCTAAGTTTGAACAAGATTGTTAGAACAAGATTTTGATTCTGTAATATATCGCTAAGTTTTGATGATAACAAAGAATGAAACAATTTGGTACCCTAAAATTTTTCTCTAAGTGTGTTAGTTTCTAAGGTAAAACGAATATGAGGAAACCAATATATGGCGTATGACGTAGTCCAGAAAAGTTGATCCAGCATGAAGAAATCAGATATGACTCTGAACAAGAACATATCTAAGAAGCAATCACATACAAAATCTGAAGTTGTAGTTCAACTATGGCATCTGAAGAGTTAACATCTGAAGACTATTCAAGATAACGTCTGAAGACTATTCAAGATAACATCTGAAGACTATTCAAGATAACATCTGAAGACTATTCAAGATAACATTTGAAGACTATTCAAGATAACATCTGAAGAATGAAAAAGAATATCTGAAGACTGCAAGATCAACATCTGAAGATTATTCAAGATAACATCTTAAGAGTATTCAAGATAACATATGAAGACTACTAAAGATAACATCTGAAGACTATTCAAGATAACATCTGAAGACTATTCAAGATAACATCTGAAGAATGAAAAAGAATATCTGAAGACTACAAGACTTTGATCAAAGACACTGACGATGCTCAGTCTGATACACGTTCAACACTCTATCTGACATCATCGGATCAGAAACTTAATCAAGACGCATTATAAATATAGTAAAATTCTCTTTAAGGAAATTATGGATTATGTTTCAAGACTTCTATAGAAAGGACAAGAAAGTTAGTACCTTTAATTCTCATAGTTGGCAAGAAATCTCCCTTGATTTCCCTCCAACGGTATCATTTCAAAGTACTATATAAAGGCCTCATCACAACATGCTGAATACAATACTTAGATATACAATTCTCAATACACAACATATTTTCATATCTCTCATTGTAATATTCAGTGTTCACACAATATTTGTTGCTCATATTGTGTGGTCATTGTTTCATTGTTCTTAAACGCGTGTTTATGCTGCTTACCTAGAAGCATCTAGTCAAACACTTGTATTCATAAAAATATTTGTAATTCCTCAAGTGACTTATTTAGGTCTGTATACTTGAGAGGGCTAAGAGGTTGTTAAACTCTTAGACATTTTTGTAATTTGTTGAGGTTATTGGATAAAATATTTATTGTAGGCGAAATTACCTTGGCCGGGTGGACTGAAGTAACTTTGATTTTTAAGCGAACCGGGATAAACTTCTTGTGTTGTTAGCATTTATTTTTGTGTGTGTGGTGTTGCAAAAAGTTTTTGATTACTATGAAAACAATTCAAACCCCCCTTTCTTGTTTTTATCTACCTTCATTAAGTTATATAGTACTTCTACTATACGAATCTAATAATTTGAAATAGAGACTTCCGATATGTATATTTAACAAATAGGAAAATTTAAAGTAAAGGTATTCGATCTAGATACTTATAACTCCAGAAAACATGTTATTTAGTTATTCGGTTCATAAAATCCAACCGGATAACTTCCCTATGTCACTTCCGGTTTGTTCTTATAGTAACCAGATATCTTATACATAACATTTTTGGTGATGTATTTTTTGCTAACCGGATTTTATACGTGTAAGTTTTTCGGAACGCATTATTTTTATATCTTTTTTTAGTTTTATTAATTTTTGTTATGTTTATATTTAGAAGGTATGAATATTTCTTTGATGATATGTGATAAATACCATACATGCGTAGATACCACTGAGATATTCTCAACTACAGAAAAATTTGATACACGAGAAGAGGCGACTAGGTGGATTAGGGAGGTTGGAATCAGGAATAGAGTGACTATTATAATAACTCGTCGGACACCAAAACTAGCAAAACAGGAAGAAGTGACAAAGTCATATTTGGTTGTGATAAAAGTGGAAAATACAAAGAAGGAGATAGTGAAACATAAAATGCTACCAAGAAATGTGGTTGTCCATTCAAAATTAGGTTAACATCGTCGGGAGATGGTTAGGGTTGGAAGATTGACGTAAAATATGGACTTCACAATCATGGTTTACCGGATAGATATGAAGGTCATTCGTTTGTAGGTCGACTTAATGATGATGACAAACAACATATTATTGATTTGACAAAACGTCATGTTCCACCAAGACACATATTGTTGTCATTTCAAGAACGACATCCGGAGAATGTGACTCGGATCACCCAAATATATAAACATAAGATTAAGATTCAGAAAAACATCACGGGTGATATAACAGAAATGGAACATGTTTTTAAGCTGATAGAGGATTCATAATACGTTTATTGGAGCAGGAAAAAAGACGAGTCAAAAGTTATGAGATATCTCTTTTGTGCCCGCCCAGAATCAGTGAAGTTATTGAATATATTTCCTAGTGTGTTGATTATGAATAGTACGTACAAGACAAATAAGTACAGACAATCTTTGTTTGAAGTAGTTGGTATGCCATCAACTGAGTTAACATTTGTTGTTGCATTTTCCTATATGGAATATGAGCAAATAGAGAATTTGAATAGGGTATTGGAAACGTTGAAACTGTTGTTTACTAAGAAAGAGTTATGGTCACAAGTGATTTTAACTGATAGAGATCTTACTTTGATGAAAGCAATTGAAACAGTATTTCCAAGGATATTTAATATTCTTTGTCGATTTCACATTAACAAAAATGTGAAAGCAAAGTACAAGAAGTATGTTGTGAATGATATGCGAAAGTCGATAGATAAACTATGGTATGAACTTGTAAGGGCTAATGATGAGGTGGAGTACCATCAACAGTTGCAACAGCTTAAGGACCCATGTCTAGATTTTAGACTATTTTTTTATTATGTGAAAGACACATGGTTGACTCCTCACAGACATAGATTTGTTGAGCTTGGGTCAATCAAGTGTTGCATTTGGGCAACACTACAACTAATAGGTAAAGTGTTTGATTTTAGTCATACTTTGTTTATCTTAATATTAAGGATACTTTTTTTAAGGGTTGAGTCTATGCATTTGAAACTAAAGCAGATGTTGGAGAACAATTTAAGTGATATGTGCAAATTTTGGGAGGCCATGAATGGCAATATCAAGGTACAATTGGGAAATATTAGAGCTTAATTTCAAAAGAGTTTTTATGAAGTTGATCATGCACACATTAGTCCATTTTATCAGAACTTGCGTGGATCGATATCAAGAGTTGCTTTGAGACACATTATTGAAGAATGGTTAAGGGTTGACATTATGGGTACAAACACTCAAATGTATGGGTGTACTCATAGAAACGTATATGGGTTATCTTACGCTTATGAGTTAGGGAGATACATGTTGAGTGGTGATCCAATACCAATTGATGTTATTCATATCCATTGGAGGAAGCTAAGCATGGAAGGTGAACAAGAGGTAGATACAGAGGATGAATCAGATGTGGATATGACCAATGTAATTGATGCATTGTGGAAAAGGTTTAGATCACTAGATGTTGCAGGAAAAAGAGTACTAAAAAGTAGGGTGTGTGAAATTTCTTACCCCACTACAACAAGGATGTGTCAACCGCATGAAAAAATAAAAATCAAATAAGGGTGAAGACGAAAGGGAAGAAATATGTGGGATATGATGTTTATCGTGATCCTTCATATCATAAGTATGTTGATCAAGCAAATTGCAGTTCTCAAAAATCTTCAAAGAGGTCATGTTCACATTTATCCCAAAGCTCATAGAAGAAACCACCTAATAAGTTCATTGTACAATTTCTAGATCATATCAGACCATTTATTGATGAAATTGTTGATGTTAAAAGTGATGGAAATTATGAGTTTAGAGTTATTGCATCATTGTATGAATATGGTGAGGATGGGTGGCCAATGGTTCATCGTGACTTGGATAATGAAATTAGATGTTCCAAAAGCAGTCTCTATGAGAAGTTATTTGGAAGTCACTTATCAGATGTGAGAGAATCCTTGATGATATCATCTTTAGGTCCTTAGCCACCAGAGAAATGGATGACATTACCAGAAATGGATTATGTGATAGCAAATCAGTATAACGTCATTCTTGTCTCATTAGGTTATCCTAGTTTGACTTTCTTTCCTATGACGACTTCACATTCTTCTAATGTATCCATTTACTGCATTGGTTTTGTAAACCAAGATCATTGGGTCCAGGTAGTTAAATATTCATTTTTGTTAAGTTAATTAATTATTCGTCATTTATGTCTTACTTGCTAATTTTCTAAACATGTAAACATGAATAAAGAATTTTTGTTGCCACCGATCATATTGGATTTGAAGAAGTACCACACACCTGATGCAACTTCTTGGATGATAGAATTTGATTGATGGTTATAACATTGGCAATAACTTATGCTTGTACACCCATTTCATCGCCCTGGGAAGTGGACTACCGATACCAACAATCTTAGACAATCCTCTCTTGCCAACAGCTGGAAAATACTCATGAATCCAACGCTGTTACACAACATGAATATTATCAATTAATATTATTATAAATAAGTTAATATAAGTCAAAATAAAATAAAATAAAACATTTATACCTGTAGCAGAGAGACATATCCCCCAAGATGCTTACAAGTATAAAAGGAAGTATCTCCTAGATATCTGTAGAGTGTTGTAGCACCTCAAATTTGCACCTCCCATTTGTACATGCATTTCATTTTTAGGTCATTAACATCTCATTAATATTGCATTAACATTGCATTGTTCATTGCATGGTCTATCAAGTCATCAGTCAACTGGTCAGGAGGTTCAGCTGTGCAAGCAAGCAAGTGCATTTTCTATGGAATCAAAGCCTTAGGGTTGGTGGAATGAGTTCATATGATTCAAGGATCATTTTGAAGTGGTTTGGCCAAGCATTGAAGGCTCAAAGCTCATCAGTCAAGGTGCAATTCATCTGAAACCCTAGAAAGTCAATAAAAGTCAACTGTCAATTCAATCATGGATTTGAAGGTGGGAGATGGTTAGAAATGCCTCATTCATGTCCATACAAGTCTCATTTGACATTTCAAACATCAACATTGAAGGATTTGAGGTCAGATCAAAACTTTCCAAAAATAGCAGGTGACCTGTAATTTGAAATTGCCAAAAATGGAAAGGTTTTCTCCTCAAGATTACATCATCAAGAAAGCTTCAAATGAAATTTTGTCCAACATGAAAGTTGAATATTTTGCTCTCCCATTTCCAAAAAGTCCAAGATCATGGATTTCTCATGTGTGGTTGAGGAGATATGGATCAATCATGACCAAGTGAACATTGAACTTCAAACATGCATAACTTCTTAACCAAAAGGCCAAATGGAGTGGTTCTTTTTTGTACATTCATGTCTTGACATATACTACCCAAATCATGCATCACAAGCCATGCATTCTCCTCACATAATCATTTGATTTTTCACTTAATTTTTGGAGGGAATTTTCAAATTCAAAAATGATGCATTGTTTACACATGGCAACACTTCCATTGGCTCCAAAAGGATATTTCAAGTGGATTTAAGTTCATACACGTGCACTGTTCCATTGATTTTTCCATGCATAAGGTGAAGTGGTAATTTTGTACTTACACCTTGTTTTCACTAATCCATTTGCCATTTGCTTAAGTGTGATTAAGAACATGATTAGGAGGGAGTATAAAGGGCTAAGCATAACTGTTTCTGCATAATCACAATCAGAATTTTCAGATCTAAAAAAAAATCACAAAGTTTTCTCTCATTTTGTTCTTCAATTTTCTTCACATAACTTCATCATCCATTGCTTGATTCATCATCTGGAAGTGTCATGGAGCATATTTGAAGCAAGAATCAAAGGATTTGGTGTGGTATTTGCTCATACTCGAAGCTTTGATGCATTAATGGTGAACTTCATTTCTGGAAGAATCGTGCACATCTAAGTCTCAATTCCTCATCGATTGAATCATACAAGCTCTGAAGAGGAACTGTTTGAGCTTTGCAAGCCTTGGATCAAGCAATTCCAGTTCTGTAGCTTCATCAAGGTTCCAAATCGATTTCCTTAATTCATGAAATTGTTATGCTATTGCTGTAGGTCTTTGAACACTGATTAATCTGAGCTTTGAATCGTTAAATTTCATGAAGAATTGAGTTAGTTATGTTAGATTAAAGTTTGATGTGTGATTCTTCATTTGCTCGATTCTTTGAATATATGTTGTTTCATGCTATTTCCATGCTGGATTTGTGATGAGAGTTGGAAGATGAACGCGATGATATGCTCGTTTTTAGTTTCTGGCAACTTTTGTTCTTGAGCGTGCATGAACATGATGAACTGGATGAAGATGATGAAATATTTTTCCAGAAATGTGCGTTTGATCTTTCAATTCGTGTTTCCAGCGCCCTGCATGTGTTTATGAGAAGCTGGACATGTATTGGTCCATTTGGCATACGCATGGCAATTTGATTGGTTAGCGCTGCATGACTGTGCCACATAGGATAAGTGAAACGATTGCGTTTCACATGCTGGCGCGCTAGCATTCAAATATTGACTCTCTTCGATTCCTGGCCAGGACATATATTCAAAATGCATTTCATATTTTTCCTTTTCCCTCCATCATTCATACTATGCTTGCTTCATGATTTGTCATTTTTTCTTTCACTTCCAAAATTCATAAGTGATTAAATAATGATCCAAAAATTGTGTGATTTTTTGCATTAGGTCACATATTTTGTCTAGTATTTTATGGACATTTTTGCATAAATTGTGCATGGCTGAAAAATATTTTGCCCTAGGGTTTGTGAGCATGTATGCTATTTGTACCTTGCCTTGCTTCTCCCTTTGTGAAATGATGGTTGTTTATCCAATGCTCATGAAATTTTACATGCTTAAACTAGACTTCATGCTGGACATTTTGGTGTTGAGTTTGAATTTTTATCATGTGCCATTGATGAGATATGATCATGTGAATGTAGGTGTGACAATGTGTGTCACACCTTTGCTTGTTCAACTTGATTAATTTGTTTGCCATGCCAAATGATTTCCAAATGTCTTGATTTTTTGTATGATTCTTGATATGGATGTTTTGAATGCTCATGATTTTTTGTGGAATTTTTGGATTGATTTCTGATTTTATTGAGATTTTTATTTCTGGACTACTATGTGTGAGCTTTTGAGTTGCTTTGAACTTCATGTGTTTGTGAAATGCTTGTTCTTTATCCTATGGATGTGAAAATTTTCACATTGTTTCTAGACATGTTGAAGTTTGTTTTGGCTTTGGTTTGAGGTTTTTACCAATCACCATTTCTGTTTTAGGCTTGTGCTAAGTTGGTATAACATTTGGTGTCATATTTGAGCTTGTTTTGATTGCCTTGCCTTATACAATTTGATTACCATGCCTAATCTTGTTCAATTGCCCTAATTTTTTGTGTGATGATCATGTTGTATGTTCTGTTCACCCATGAATTTTATTGAGATTAATTGAATCATTTTTGAATTAATGTGCATTTGTTCATTCTGTTGTCACAATATGCTTTCAACTTGCATGCCTTGCCATGTTTGGTTTATGAAATGAATTTGGTGAATGCTATTGATATAGGACCTTTTGGATGATGTTCTTAATTGATTGAGGTTGATTCATGTTGAATTTCATGTTCTGTTTTGAATTTTTTCTCCCTCTTTGACCCTAGGCCTTGCCCTAGTGGTTTGTTGCTTATGTTTGAGCTTTGATTTCAGGTTAAGAAGCACATGGCAATATTGGGATTGATTCACTCTCTTGAGTTGATTATTTGGTTGATGTTAACTAACCTTGAGTTGTTTTGTAGGTTGATGCTTGTGTTGTGCACATGGGCTTGTGGCCTTGCACTGTTGCCTTGCTTGCTTGTTTGTCTGATTGTGTGAACTGTCTGTTTGATTGTTTGACTTGTATACTGATTGGGTTAGAATTTTTTCAGGTACATTAGTTGCTTAAGTTCTTTTGAACTTGCTTTTGCTTTTGCTTGGTTGCTTAACCATTAGAGGTATAACTCTCTGACTTCATGTAGTCTGGAAGACCTGTCCTGTTACTTGGGCAGGCACCTGTCTGAAGCCCTCCTTAAGAGGCAATGCTTGTGTTTGTTTATCTTTGTGCCAAGCAGGAAAGGACCTCTATGAGGCAATTGGCAGATAAAAGAGATGTGCAATCCATCTCCTGCTATTCAGTGTGTCATCCACTTTGGTCACACACCTTGTGTTGATGCATTGTGGATATTAATCCAAGATCATTGTTGAGTCAGTCACATGTGGAGAAGAGTTCCAACTTTCTGAACTCCCACACTTTCATTTGTCTGAAGCTCTCCCAGGCCAGGGATAAGAGCTGTGAGGTCTTACCCTCACTTCCCATTTCATCTGCTTCACCCTAACTCTCAATGTTAGGGTTAAGAGCTAACTACACCCGATTCCAGTTGGCTTGTGTTTCACAGCCTAACCTTGTGTGAGCCCACTTTGTTTGTATATAGTGTGTGCTAATTGTGTGTATGATTGCTTTGCCTATGCTGTTTAGGATAGCTTGCTCCCTGTGCAAGTTAGATAGAAACCTCAACCTAGGACCATGGTGAATTTACATGATAACTATTAGGCTCGAGTTAGTCTCCCTTCTAGTATGTCATTTCCCAGTCTCTGGTTAGGCTAGTCCTTTTTCCCTGCGTAGGGGAACTACGTCGCCCTGATCCTCATGCCAGATGAGGTACGTAGGCAGGAGGTGAGCTGATCTCTCCGGGCGCCCTTTTTCTTTCGCAACCCCTTTGTGTGTGTTTGGAGTCTGACATAAGTCCAACGATTGGCAGTTGGTTCCCTGTGTCTTGTTTGCTTGTTGGAGTCTGACGTAAGTCCAGCGATTGGCAATCGGTTTCCTGTGTGTGTGTGTTTGTTGGTTCGGAGTCTGATGTAAGTCCAGCGATTGGCATTCGGTTTCCATGTTTGCCTGTTTGTGTGGAGTCTGACGTAAGTCCAGCGATTGGCAGTCGGTTTCCTGTGTGGTTTCGTTTGGCGTGCGTTAGCCGAGCTACGAGTGCTCTGATTCTTCTCCTGTCAGAGAAGATACGTATGCATAGGATGCGATATCCTAGCGAGCACGTTTCCCCCTGTCCCGAACTACGTCGACTCTGATGTCTGTGCCTGACAGACTACGTAGGCCCATGATGCGATATCCTACCGAGTTAGTTTCTTTTGTCGTTTCTGTGTCTCTTTTCAGCTTTGTGTGTGATGTTTGAGCAGTTTTTAGCAACCTTATCCTTTCTTTTGTGCGTGGATCCCGTCGAGTACGACGGATGCGTAGGGGTGCTAATACGTTCCCTTCGCATAACCGACTCCCGATCCCATCTTTCTCTGGTCGCGAGACCATGTCTTTTCCAGGTTTACTTCGAGCGTTTCCTTTCCCTCTTTTGGGATAAATAACGCACGGTGGCGGCTCTGTTGTTTCGTTTTCCCGCCGGTTTTTCGCGTAATGCGACAAGTGTGATAAGTGCAGCTGCCCCCCAACAATATATACCACATCCAGGAAAGTCCTTAAATAGTTATAAATACTTTGCCTCTACAAGATTAAAAGTCTTGTCGTAAAAATGGTGCAGCCTACCAACATCAGCATATAAGCTCTAGCTGCACAGTCAAATCTACTCTCAACTCGCAGACGCGTAAAAATCTCCTTCAACCAATCCAACCGATAATAAGCATCTCTACAACTACGAACTTATTCGGTTTCCTCCTCCAATGAAATACCCAACAAATCAATAGCCTGAGTAATAACATCAGAATCAGTGAAACCTCATGTAGGGTTACAAAAATCCCCATGCACGGTAAATGAAGAAGACAAGAAACATTGTCCAATGTAATGGTCATCTCGTCAAATGGCATATGAAAGGACGATATTTTTGGATGTTATCTCTCCATAAATTCTGATACTAAATTTTGATATATCATCGATAAACTGGTTCTCTGTAGAGAGAATATACCAGAATCAGACAACCATTTATCTATCACCGATGGAAGACTGTGCGGAACCCATCCAATCAATTTGCTACCATGTGCAACAATCTTTAATTCTTTCTTCGGAGTTCTCTTCTAAAAAATAATTCATAATATATTATGAAATATATATAATTAAGACTAAAATTGACTCAATATAAAATGATAGAGATTAACTTACTTTGTCTAACCACAAATGGCGAGCAACGTGGTCCTGATGCCTCATCAGAAGAGACGTATCAAACGATCCTCCGAAAAACTATGGCTGTAGTGGATGACCCTCAGGTGCGCCTATCTGATGTGTCTCTCGACCCGTCGACTATTGAGGTTGTCATCCTTCACCCATACGTCGATAAATGTTCTTGTACTGGCCTTTAATGCGCTACTAAAAATAACAACAATAAAAAGTTAACAAAACAATTCGGATAACTGGGAACTTAGTTCTTCGAAAAGAAATGACAAAATCGGATAATCGAGGTGTGATTTTCCCGATGTAGAATATTTCTGAATCGGAATACTATATCACAAAGTTCTCCGGGGTGTAACTTTTTCCTGAACCAAACCGGATACCTCACTTGGGTGTTCTCCGGTGTTGAAAAACAAAGGAACCATATAACTTTCTTCTATGTTCTCCGGTTTGTAATGGAAACGAATAACTTAAGTATGTGATTTCTGATTTTCACGTGCTTTTGTTCTCTCTGAAATAAAATGAGGAAAAAAGTGGATTTTTTAGAATATAATTATTTATACAAAGGTATTTTTGTCCAACTTTTTAATTTTAAGCAGTAGAGGAATAAAAGAAGGAGTATAGGTTGAGTTTCCAACAAAACTATATCATGAACAATCTTAATCTCAGCCAAATGTATTCTTTGAGGCTATCAATCAAGTTGTTTTAATTTATTTAATAAAACTCTTTTAAAAGTATATTATACTTTTCAAAGTTAATGTTGTTTAATGCACAGAATAAGAAATACAATTATATTATTATAAAATATTATATTTTTATTAAATTAATCTTAAGAATAATTATTTTAATATACATAGAAAAATATGTAAATAAAATACTTTTTATGAGATAGTGAGAATATTACTTCCCATCTCAAAATAAAAGTTCTTTTAAGGTTGTTACATACAAATTTAAAAAATAATGAGTGAAGAAATAAATATAACAATTTTATAAAATTATCCTTAGTATTATTGGTTACACAGTGAAATTTAATATCTTAAAAGTAATGTGGACAATATTATTTAAGGGTTAAATTGTACAAATAAATTAATGTTGCAAGATAAAATGATATTTATTTAGGATAATTTTTTTAGATTAAAAAGATAATTATTTTGAGATACACGAGATATATCACTTCATCATGTTTCAAAATAATCTCAAATTTGAATGTTGAAATGATTAGAATTCTTTCAATTGTGTTATCTATTATTCTGTACACTGCTTCCAATAAATTAATAAGATTACTTTAATAAAATTATAAAAGTTTTATGAAAATATTATCGCATTCCGTGAAAAAATGTTGAACCACAGTTAATTTTGAAACAGAACGGTAAAATGAGTATTTTGATACACATACATCATTTCTCAACCATTTAACATTCGTAAAATCTGGCATTGCTGAGATCACTCAATGATTCACCTGAAACAACCCATCATTCTTCTTCTTTTCCTTTAAATTTCAAATAAAGAAACCACCTATCCTCAATCATACAAGAAAAAAAAACCACCAACCACTTACTCCAATCACAAACCGCTCTCTCTCTCCAACAATTTCATTGATCTCTGCAACTTCAGACCTAATCATGGAACACTGAACTATAGTGCTCTATTAAAGGTACATTGAAAACGATACATAAAATAAATTAAAATAGCCCCACCACACCACTATTGTTCCACACAGTAATAATAATTTGCTGTGAAAAAGGAATCCAAGAAAACCAAAAGAACCAACAAAATTACAAACTCTTATTTTGTTTTGTTTTCTCTGTTACATGCATGTCTTGGTCCTTTTGATCATGACCACTCACACTCTCTTTCCATGTCTTCTTGATTCTATTCTCAGAAACTCGCCGAAATAAACGGGGAAGAAAAAGTTACTATGTTAAAATATTTTGTATTTCTAACTTATATAATATTCATTTGATGAACTTTTGTAATATCTGATATAGTCTTGTTTTTGTAACAGTTTCCGATTAAGCTGCTATAATGGAGGATTCAAAGAGAATCACTTTATCTTTCTTTAATTCTCCCAAGTTGTTTACGAATTTTGCATCGAAAGGTTTTCACGAAACGGAAACAACCATGATGAGTCCGACTTCAATTCTTGATAGCAAACCTTTTAATGGTTTCAAAAAGAATTATTTTTGGTGTGAAACAACAAATAGTCCTAGAACACAAGAACACCACAAACGTTGTTGTTGGGAGAAACATGAGTCAAAGGTTGTTGGTCTTGGTTTAGTTGATGTTCTCGTCGATGATGAAAAAAACAGTGAAGTGAATTCGAAGATGGAAAAAAGAACGGTTCTGTTTGGATCTCAGTTGAAGATTCAGATTCCATCTTTTTCTTCTACGTCTGAATCATCATCGTCGCCTTTATCGAGAGGTGATTTCGGAATCAAGACTAGGAATTCTCATCTGGGTTGTTCTTCTGGAAGCTTCTCAGTCTCTCCTGTTGGAAAATCTTCATCTGGTTGTGGTGCTAATTGTGTTGTTGAAAATGAAAACTTGAATTCTGGTAATGGAGTTTTCAAAGGGTGTGTTTCTGCAAGTGAAATGGAGCTTTCTGAAGATTATACTCGCGTGATTTGTCGTGGCCCGAATCCGAGAACAACTCATATATTTGATAATTGTGTAATTGAGAGTGGTTGTTTTGATTTTGGATGCTCTGTTTCTGTTAAAGAGAATGGGTATTGTTTTCCTCATCATCAATATGAGAGTTTTCTGAGTTTCTGCTTTTACTGCAAGAAGAATCTTGAGCAGGGTAAAGACATCTACATGTACAGGTAATTGGTTTTTTGAGTGTCAAAGTTTCAATTTTTGTAATGAAAGTTTGATTTGTATATGAATTATTAGAAAATTTTGCATTTTTATGTGTTGGTGAAGATTTTAGTTTGCACTTGTCATCAAAGGGTATACAAAACCCTAAAGGGTTGGTTGGGTGATGAAGGTTTGATATTATGTGCTATGTGTTCCTCTTTAAGTCTCAAGTCTCAGGTTTAAATCACTCACAATAATTTTTGTATTGAGTTTATACCGAGTTTTATTCTGTCTTAGTTGAGTCTATGCTTGATGTCAAAAAAGGTTATATAAAACCCTAAAGGGTTGCCCTAATTGCCCGGGTGATAAAGGTTTTATACTTTGGACTCCGATTTAAATCTTAGGTTCAAAGGTTCAAATCTCTCGCGAATAATTTTTATATTGGATTAGCTCAGTTCATATAGAGTTTTGTTTTAGTTAAGTTTTTGCGAGTGGAGACTGAAATTGGTCTTCAAGTTCGATATTGTTTTTTTTTTTTTAAAAATTCTTTTGTTTGCTTTTCTATTTTGTGTATGGCTAGAATTTGAACCATTTTTTAAGCATACCAATTGATCTTTAACCTAATTGCATGATGATGTTGTATTGTATTTTACAGGGGAGAGATGGCATTTTGCAGCCATGAATGCCGTAGCCAAGGGATGTCCATATTGGAAGCCAATGATGTTCATGAGACATAATCCCACCAAAACAAAAACATTTCAACCTTTGCTTAAAAGGGCTTAGAAAAAATAACACCCTTTTCATTTTTAGTTTCTAGGATATGAAATAGTCCTAAAAAAGTTTCACAACTCAATCTTTCTAACATAGCTGCAAGAAAGTTTGTGAGAAAATTGAAATGGTGAGAAACTCAAGAGTTGAATTTTTCTTTAGAAATGAATTATTGGATTTTTGATGTTGGGTTGTTGTCCATATTGTTTTTTATCATTTTAATGGCAATGATGATAATTATGTATGACTTAAGCTTACATTATTAATTTTGATAAACTACTCCACATTAATAATGCTATAATCACGCCTATAGGAGTGGGACCCATGACATTATTTGAAGTAGAATCTTTTACTTTATATTGTTTGATTTTTTTTCCTTTTAGTATGTATAGTTGATTATAGAAGAAGCTCATTGTACATGCATTGAGTATGACACTTGATGTATGTTTTGCTCTAATGGGAAAATTAGTTCAAAAGCACCAATTTATGATCATTATTATCAAGAAAATCATGACATTGGTAAAGTAGTTATGCATCCTTGTTGTTTTGTTGATATTATATTTATTTTATGGTATAGTAGAGTACACCACATCTTTTTCCTCTTCCTTCCCATTGTATGCCATTTTTAAAGAAAGAGTTAGGTTAAACATTGAAATTTATTTCTATTTATTTTATGGTATAAGTATTTACATTAATACTTAGATGTAGTTATAAAAAAAATATACATAAGCATTTATCACAGATAGGGGTCACGTAGGTGGTCATAAGGGCAAATTTGTATTTAGATTTCATATGTTATTTATTTAAATGTGAAAGTTTCATTCTTATTAAAAAAAATCATGACATTTTTTCTTTTTAGTTACTTTAAGGTGGTTTGAATTAAAGTGCAAATTAGAGATTTGAGTCATAATTCTATAACATTTGAATTTGTCCATTTATTTGATCAAAGCAACTTTGTTACTATGGTCTAAGTCACCATTTTATTCTCAACAAATTCATTTTGCAAAACTAGAGTTCACTTGTTCTAAATTCAAAGCCAGGGCAAAAATAGAATTGACTACTGACTTGAAATTCACATTCAAGCACAAGGATGTTTACTTTTTCACAAATTGATCATGCCAAGTTCTATGTCAAGCCTTTAATTCATAAGGAGAGTAACAAGGAACACACATTTGAATTTATTTTTATGGCATGACATCAAAGTGTCTAGAGTACAAGAAAGATAATTTCAAGTTGATACAAAAATCCAACCATTTGATGCAAAGTGACATAAAATTCCTAGTTTACAAAAAAAAAACAAATATTACAAGCAAACTACATTCGAGTTCCTAAAACTAAGCACAAACTTGTTCCATTCTTCATTGCTACAATCATCATCACTTGCTTCATTTTCCATCTTCAAATTCCATCACCATTTTAGCATCTTCATCCAAACTACATACCATTATAAGCAAATCTCATTCAAGTCAAAGTCCTAAGCATGAAAATAGGTCATTAGCATTTCACATTAGTAAATATATGAACAATTCTTACAAGTAACACAAACTTGCTCAAACTTAAGTATGAATCAAACCACGTTCACACCAAACAATGTGGCATCAAACCTCATTCACATAACATCTACCAACATTAAATCTCAATGTTTACAATGTAAAAAAAAATATATTAAAAAATCGTTTCAGAATTATGCTCTTATTCATGCTCAAACATTTAATTGGAAACACATTTTTTCCATAAAAATGGTTCAGATACAAACTCAAGCAATTGTTCTTACAAGGGTAACTTGGAGATAGTTTATGTCAAACTCGATTGCCATAGCAGCAGTAAAAAAAGTAATAGCAGTAAAACGGTTACACACCTCATCAACTCACATCCGATCAACACTTGAATCCTAGAATTTAGGGGTTTTTGATCCACCAGATTCTACAAAAATCAATAACCAATTTTTAATCCCCCATTCCGTAATTCTCTCAATCAAGTCAGTTCTAACTGAATCAATCCCTTTCACTCTAACTCAGTCAATCCCACACCCTAAAATGCCTTTAATTTCTCACATGTATCAAGTTTCTCTCAATATAGAATACATATGTTCATTCACTGAAGAAAAAGAAAAAACAACCCTAAAGGGAAACCTGACTACAACAACAACAACACCACCTCAGAGAACAATAATTTCTCAGCAGCATAACAACATATAATTTTAAATCAAAAGAGGGGGGAAGCTCGAAAGGCAAGAAAGAAGAACAGAATTAGTGAACCATAGCCTGGGGATTTCTCCAGACTCCTTCCTCATCGCAGCCGCTGACCGGAGGTAAGTCACCTTTCCTTCACTCTTTTTGCCAAAAAAATTATTTACCATATTGTTATCTTTGTTGTGTTATTGAGAACCCATTTGATATTGGTTTGATTTCACTCACGGTGTGTCGCGGTGAGAATCGTAGACTAAGCTATTAGGTTAACTTGACTCGCAAAACAAAATGTCACCACCGAACTTTTGTTTATCCAAGAGAATGGGAAAAGATCAAATAACCCATAAATATGTAATACAAAACAATGCGATAAAGAGATTGAAGATTCAGGGGTTTGTTATAAAAAAGGAAGGTACTAACACCTTAATCATCTATAGTATCATATAGGAACCTCTTGAGATATTTGTGTTTGGTTATTGTTGTTTGCTAAAGATTGGGGAGATGAGAAGAGAAGTGTGTTTTATTGCTTTTGTATTTGAAAAGACATAATGTTTTGTTCCTACGTACCAATGAAGGATCAAAATCCTGTAGTTTAAGGTACAAATAACAAAATGGTTTGTTTAGTTGATTCTAGAAGAAGAGACAAATTACCATCTTAAGGAGAATATTCATATAAATCACCACAAATATGAGAAGATGGATTTTTGCATCATTATGAAGGAAGGGCTCCAACTTGGATATAGAATCTACAAGTATGTGATTCGTTGTCGCACACGAGTCAAAAACGAGTTTAAAAGTGTAGTAAAATGGAAGTGACACTCGAATGTCGTATCACAAGGACTCTTGAATTTTATAACCAAACGAATGAAAAGAAGGGAGTTTTTAAGGTTCAGAACTTAAATCGAAGATGATTAAAGATAAAAGCAAAATTGATAAATAAGCTAATCTACTGTATCGATTTCCGACTTATCATCGATTCTTATAATTTCAATTCCCTAGCGGATTCGATCTCATTCGATTATAACACCCACTGACAAGCGCAATTGGTATTATATGATGTATGTTCCTAATTTCTGAATTAAGCAAACGGATTTAAGCAGACGCGAATTAAGCAAACGCGACTTAATCAAACACGATAATGAAAAAGCTACGCTAACGTGATTATAGTTAAGGATCATACAAACAATCAAATTTAATCAAATTTATTCTATAAGAAACAATCGAATTAAGAAAACGAAAGTAGTCGAATTAAGCAAACAATTTTATAGGAAGAATTGAAAAGAAATCAAAATTAAACTGAAATTAATAAAAACCTTAAAATGGAATTCGAATACAGCAGATCAACTCTTTGAGAATTAGCTCTCCATGGTATTCGTATGCCTTATTCTCTACTTCATGAATGTTGAATCTCCAATCCTAAAACTACTAAGTTGTTTAAATAAAGCAAGGGAATTCGGGCCTAATAGCAACCGACCCGAAAAAATACAAAATCAGCCCAAAAACTAAGTATTTTCTTAAGTCTGGAAATAAAATGAATTATTTGATCATTCTTCACTCCGATCAGCTTCTAACTTCAACATAAAACTTTTAACTTATCCTCTCACCTTTCCAATGCCTATTAGAACACGTCAATCCGATTCTCGTAACTCAAGTTATGATCTGCATTATGACAATGTATCAAATAACTATTTATGCTAAAAATAAAGTACGAAAATAAAATAAAGTCAAAAATAAACTTAAATATAAAAACACACTAAAATAATAAAAATAATAGAATAAACTATAGAGTTGCATATGTACAATAGTAGAAGAAGGTGCATCAAAATGCACTGATCAAACTCCTCACACTTGAACTTTTGCACTCCGAACAAAATTATAAATTCAAAACTTAAAATAGAAAAACAAGAACAAACAAAACATGCAATTCCGAAGGTTATCAAGATACAAGGTCAAACAAAATTCTAAGTCTAAGCTTCAAGAAAATGACATTAGTAAGTAACTCTTTTGTGACATTCAAAGCAAATATACAAAAACAGATTATCAAATAGTACATCAAAAGCAACAAGATCCTCACAAGATAAAATTCACTCAATTCTCAAGTGTTTAGATAGACTGTTTACACTCAAAATACATCATGAAAGAAATTATTACCATAAGCTTGAAAAGAATCTAACATACATAATTGAATTACATGCACACAAAGATCAAAAGGACTTTTATTTTGTTGTAACTTGGTCAGGGTATGAGTGAGATAAATCCTAAGGGGGTACTAGGCTAAAATTCAAAGAGACAAAAGAGACTTGAAAGAAACTGCGGGAGTTGAATTTACAAAATATTTCATTCACTTCAACAACTTTATAGTAATTGTTTTCTCTTCTCCTTTCTCTTCTTTTTTTTCTTTTTCAGAAGGAGTATGTATTAACGTGTATACATCCTTCTTTTTTTTCATTCATTTTTTTCCTTTTCTATTTTTCTTTTTTTTTCTACCAACTTCTGAAATATTACAAACATAATTATCCAACCCCACACAACTCCAAACAAGACTCTTTCAACCCTTTGAATAGGGTGATAATATTGTTTTTCACTTCTCGATTTGTAATGAGTTTTAAACAAAAAAAAAAGGATAATAGGCTCAAGGGGGTTTCAAACAAGGGATGATATTATTCATGGTTGGCTTTTTGACTAATGGCTAAAAAAATAAACAAAACAAAAACAAGTTGCTTTTATCATATCAATGTGCATAAGTAAACAAAAAGTTTTAACAAGAGTCAATTCAAGTTCTAGAGACTAACAAACATGAGTGAAATCACACAAGAAAGAATGATATGAATTTTTTAATATTATCCATTAAAAGACTCAAAATCTCACAAGGTTAATTGATCTGTCACAAATGATATACAATTTAGAGTTTAGTCCTACATACATACTAAGAAAGCACAAAAAGAATCAATCACATCACACCATAATTCTTTAATCAAGAGAACAAAGAAAATACTCACAATTGTAACTTAAAAACCACCAAAAAAATATGCATTTTTTCATGTAAGAAAACAAAAAAAACAAAGAAACTGAATGAGATAAAACAAAGTAAATGGTTCCCTCCCCCACACTTAATTCTTTAATCAAGAGAACAAAGAAAATACTCACAATTGTAACTCAAAAGCCACCAAAAAAATATGCATTTTTTCATGTAAGAAAACAAAAAAACAAAGAAACTGAATGAGATAAAACAAAGTAAATGGTTCTCTCCCCCACACTTAAAACATACATTATCCTCAATAAAAGAACATAAATATAAAATAAGAGTGAGAGAAATGAAAGAACACACCCGAGGAGTCAAGACGGATAAATGATCGCATAAGCAGCCTTTCTCAAAGAGAGCTTTTTCTACAGTTTCTTTTTCCAAAGTCGGACTCTCATGGAGTAGCTTTGGGTAGTATCCATTGACCTTGAAATTTTGACTAGTGCCTTCTCCTTGTATTCCAAGATCAAATAAGGATCTTCGATAAGTAAAAGTGTTGAATGGGCACGTGAAGGTGTTATCCTTTTTCACAAGAATCAAAGGATTACAGGGTTGTCTCACTACTTTTGTTCCATCTTTAAGTGACATCATATGCATACATATGGGTGGGCTAATATCACGAGCGTCAGTCAAGGTCCATCCAATTCTCTTCTTATGTTCCTGCTCAAGTTTAAGCTTTGATGAATAATATAAATTCTCAAGAAGTGGTTTAAGCTCTAAAGAAGGTGATTGTTCAATGGATGGTATATTTGGGGCAGTTGGGATATCAAGAGCTTTAGCTATATAAACAACTTCATTTACACTGGCACCTTGCAAGGCAGCATCAATCTCAGCACAGATAGCATAAAGGTTAGTGTTAGTACAATTATCACATGAGTAAATAGCATCAAAACCAGATAAAGTTGGAAAATTGGTTGAAAACAAATCAGAATAAAATCCATCAATAACTTCAGAAAGCAACTTTATTTGAAAAACAGAATGCTCTTTCTTGTCAATCTTCTTATTTTTCAGTACTCTTTGTGGGAAAGTGATTGGTGGTACATACTATTTTTCAGCCTTAACAACAATAGAGGGTTCATGTTTATTTTCAAGTGTTACACTAACAATTTTTTTTATTTTTTTCTAGGGATGGCTCTACAACTTTTTCGGTCCTCAAGGAAATTGCACTCACATTAGGGCCCTTTGGATTAACTATTGTTTGGGAAGGTAGTTGGTTCGATCCTTGAGCTTTTTGCATGGCATTTATTGAAGTGGCAAGCTATCCAATTGAAGATTATTCAAGCTATCCAACCCTGTGCAAAAAGGACTTGGCTAATGCCAACATTTTGAGGCTGAGCTATTGTAAATTGAGCCTTCATCTGATACAAGCCTTGGGATTTGTTTGAACTCATCTGCTACTTTGTCTTTGTGCTTAATTGTTATTTTGATCTTGTGTCTGATGTGTTGCTTTGAATTGATCAAGGGATATTTCATCTGATACATGAGAAGACAATGAAGACTGCTAGCTATTGGAATTGCTTGCTTGGACGTGGCTATCTTTATTTGATACCTTGATCTTCATGATGTCTGGATATTGCTCACTGCTTGATAAAAGTCCAAAGGAAAATGGGTTTCTATATGACATTCTTGTCTGTTGGATTGCATCCCATTGGTTAGATCTTTTCAACTCTTAACTTTTAAATTTGTGCTTATGATAGAATTTTCATCTCCTCTCACTTCTTAAATTTCAAAATGTCCCCCCCTTTTCAAAAACTTTCTTTGCTTGTGATTTCAAACTTAGACTTTGCTTTAATAATTAGAAACTCTAGCCTTATGCCATTGGATTTTCAAACTCTTTCTTAAATCAAATTTGTAAAATAAACTTAATCATATTGATTTAAAATTTCAAAAGACAAAAAGAACTAACAACTCCATTCAAACTTTTGGCCCTTTGCGCCTTTTCTTATTAAACTTTTGTTAAAAGCAATTCACCAACTTATTTGAAATTTTTACCATGAACTACGGGGTTTTGATCCCTTATTTTTATGTTGGTACGTAGGCATAAGACCGAAGGTCTTGTCAAACACAAAAATATAATCAATGAATTCTTTTCTCACCCCCACACTCTATTTTTCTCAAACATCTTTTATACCAAACACATATGCACACATAAAAAAGGGCTCCCTAGGAGTACCTAGGACACTTTGGATGCTAACACCTTCCCTCAGTAATGATAATACAGAAATCTTTGATGGCGTTTGAAGTAGTTGCTCAACAACATTTAACTCACTCTTCTTGATCAGACGTAGAACCTTAACATCATCATTAATTTTCTACCCGCTAGATTCACCGGACTGACAAGTTGGAGCATTAACGGGATCAACTGCAAGAACATCTGCTTTCTTACCCACCATAATATCTTCCACAACTCTAGGAGATACAAGGCCAAAAACACGACCACTACGGGTCACCTTCACTACCTCTGCAATGCTTACCACTGAATTCGCGGCGGGAAGAGGAACCTCTTTCCCATTCTCAATCATGGTGGCATTGTACTTATATGGCATAACTTTATCAGATGAATAGGGGACGGGGCCCGCTAACCGTATAACCAATGATGATATTGATCTATTAACATTCTTGTTGCTGCTGTCAAACTCAATAACTACTCACTCATGGATTTTGAACATCGGTACTATAACATTCACATCATTGCCCAAATCTCGGGACTAGTTGACCTGAATAAGACCTTCATCCACCAGTCTCTGAATATCCCTCTTGACTATCACACATCCTCGAGGGTTGACGCTGCAGATGACACAACCATCATGGTCATGTTCACACTCACTAACCAAGCATATATCTTTATGAATCTCCACTAACGATCCTCAGATGTGACAGACCTCATAAACTCTGAATTTACCGGGACAATCGTCCACCATATTCATAGAGGCATTGCCATGAGCGGGCAACAAATTTGCGTTAACATTAGGTTCTCTGTCCTGAAAGGACACCATACCGCTTTTGATCAGCTTCTGAACCTCATACTTCAAATGATAGCATTTTTCAATATCGTGGCCAGGAGCTCCCTGATGAAAATAACATTGCAAGTCAGGTTTGAACCACCATGGCAAAGGTTCAAGAATATGTGGAGGATTCCTTGGTTGGATAAGATTCTTGACAACCAAAGAAGGATATAATTCTGCATATATCATAGGAATAGGGTCAAAAGAGGACTTCTTCCTCTTAAAGTTCTGATGATGATTGTTGTTGTTATAGTTGGTACATTTTTATGGTTGTTGTTGATGTTGTTGCTGAATAGGAATTGATTGATTTGTTTAATTATTGGTAAAAATAGAATTACTGATGACACTTGATGATGATGTTGACAGGACTAGGAATTCTTATTCATAAGAGGCCTTCTCTACCTCCTCGCAGACACTGCATTGGTTTCCCGTTCCTTCCTTTTGGAGAAACTACCACCATATTTCTTGCTGACTCAAGTTGCTTCATCTTTGGATAATCGACCCTCTTGGACACCTTCTTCCAACCTCATCCCCATGTTTTCCATTTCGGTGAAATCATTAGGAGCATTATCAATCATGCATTCATAGTAAAATGAACTCAGCATCTTCAAAAAGATCTTAGTCATTTTCTTCTCCTCTGGGGGTGGACTAATTTGAGCAGCAAGCTCTCTCCATCTTTGGGCGTACTCCTTGAATGTCTCTTTCTCTTTCTAGGACATCGATCTCAACTGATCCTGGTCTGGAGCCATATCAACATTATACTTATATTGCTTGACGAAAGCTTCGCCCAAGTTATTAAAAGTACGGACATTATCACTGTACAAGCCCATATACCATCCGAGTGCAGCACCAGTTAGACTATCCTGAAAGTAATGGATGAGTAGCTGATCATTGTCGGTCCGAGTAGACATCTTACGAGCATACATGACAAGATGACTTAGAGGACAAGTATTCCCTTTATACTTCTCAAAGTCTGGGACTTTGAAGTTGATTGGGATCTTGACACTAGGCACTAAACACAACTCAGTAGCGCTTTTACCAAACAAGTCCTTCCCTCTTAATGTCTTCAGTTCCTTTCGCAGCTCAAGAAATTGGTATTTCATCTCGCCCATCTTTTCATAAACATCGGGGCCTTCAGAAGGCTAAGAATGATAGATGGTTTCCTCAATACGAGACAGAGTATGCACAATAGGATGAGGTACAGACATGATCGGGCTAGATGTCGGTATAGTAGCAAATGTTGGAGCATAACCTTCAGGTAAAAAGTTGGGTGGCATTACCCACGGGAACCCAACAGCCACGGCAGGCACAGACTGGCTAGCAACCACGGGCATGGACGTTGAAGCAATTTCTGAAATAATAATCCTCTTAGGAGGAGGAGTTGCAGGAGGTGAAGATGGTTGATTTTGAGCAGAAATCACAGACTCCATCAAGGCAGTGAGTCTTGCAATCTCATCCTTAAGCTCTTTGTTCTCTTATTCAAGATGCTCCATTCTTTTCTGGCGATTAGTGCGAGTGTAGTAGTGATAAATCAGCTTGACTGATAAGAACCCATAAGACATTTGGCTGAAGAAAACCTGCTTATGCAAATGGTACATGAAATGCAATGCTTTTTATTTTAATTTTCAAGGAACATACAAAGTCCTATTTATAACTATTTCAATCAATGATAATAACAATAATTCAATTGACCATAAAATCTCTTTTTATTCATAAAATTTGGAAGGATTACACTAAGTACAATTTCAGAAACCAAAAATACAAATACAAGAGAAAAGGAAAATATCATCCTAAGGATCCCTAGCAACTGAATCAGCTGAACTGGCCAAGGGAGTATACTTCCTTCGGATACGTTTGATCTCTGACTCAAATGTTGTATGCATCTGAGCTTTCTCAAGGATTTGTCGATTAACAATCTTCTTCTAAGCACTGGAAGGCTGAAGAGTGCTAAAGGAAAATAAATCTTCGGGCTCTCTCTGTCTCTTTACTGCACGCTCTTCAAGAACCTCAATAAGTGCATCATTATCTCTCGACTCAAGCTACAACTCTACATGCTCTCGGTTCAAGGCATGAAACCACTCTTCCCACAAGTCTCTCTCTTGCTTCATCTTGGAGAGTGTGTCTTTCAACTCCTCTAAATCTTGGTTAGGTATAGTTGATGGCTCAACCACAACCATAGACATAGGTCTTTCACAGGCGTACAACATCTTAAGCTCCAAAGCACTCTTCTTCACCCAAATAGTTTAAGCTTCAAAAGCTACACAATTGCATGGACCAAGCTCGAATCTTTCTTTTCTATGCACATTATGCCAAGCATGCACCATTCTATTCTTCAAATATTGGGGATCTTTACCCTCCTGATAGAATAGACCCTCTAACTGAACGTTATCGGCCTTATCTCTCAAGGGGAACCCAAGCTGACGACGAGCTAATGTTGGGTTATAGTTGATTCCTCCTTGTGTGACAATAAGATACACATTATAGAACTCACCACAACTATCAATAATTTCCACG
Source organism: Lathyrus oleraceus (assembly GCF_024323335.1). Lineage (NCBI taxonomy): Eukaryota > Viridiplantae > Streptophyta > Magnoliopsida > Fabales > Fabaceae > Lathyrus > Lathyrus oleraceus. Next base: position 450,864,161 of record NC_066584.1, read on the forward strand.
CCATCAAAAGCAGAATCATACCAGACAATATCATCATTAGTGAGAGACATGAGTCTCTAAGACCACCGTAGACATTGTCGGTTGTCCAAGGAAACTGGTGTCTGAGGCAAGTGCAAAATAAACCACTTATACAGAAGATGAACGTAACACACAATAGTTCCACCACCCTTAGAATTCCTTAAATGCAAAGAGAAATATGTGTCACCCAACAAAGTCAGAACATGATTCCTGATCAAGAAAATTCTAATGGCGTTAATATAAACGAAACCGTCAATGTTAGGGAACAAAGTTACACCATAGATGAGAAAGACAAAGATGGCTTCAAAAGAATCCATGCTACCAACTTGAGCAAAATCAGTAGCTCTTCCAATGAGAAACTCAGAAGTCAACCCTTGAATCTCTCCTTTCTTCATCAAATTAGCATCAACATCAGATTTCTTCAAATGAAGAGCTTTGACTATGACTTGAGATATGGGAATCTCCTCTAATCCACTGAAGGGCACCTTGTTAGATACTGGCATACCCAAGAGATGGGCATACTCTTCTAACATGGGCATGAGCTGATAATCCGAAAAAATGAAGCACTGATAAAGAGGATCATAGAATTGGACCAAGACACTCAAGAGTCCTTCCACAACCTCGATAGACAATACATGCAGAAGCTTCCTAAGATGTTGCTTGAAATCCAAGGGATCTAATACAAAGGATGATAACTTCCTTAACTCCTTCAAATCATGACATCTTAAATTGTACTTTTTAGTGTTCCTTCGTTCATAATCCATGGTCTAAAAATTATTTGCAAATAAGACCTTAGTTCCTCGAAAATTTATTGATGTGATGAATGTTATGATGCGCATGAATGCATGAATACAACAACCACACACAAGGCAAACACAAACAAATGTCACAGGATGGATCAAGTCATCATCAAGATCAATCATCCATTTTGGTGGATTATGGTTTTCCCCTTATCAACACCCAAGATCCATTGATTTTGACGAAACCGATCGGATCAACTGAGAATCAAAGGGTTTATTGTGAGTCACGAGCTTGGAGTCTGGTTAAGAATCATCCAAAAGGAGTGTACTATGGATGAAAACATGTAGAACACATTCTAAAAAGTTCCCAGAGTCGTGATCCCATATATCAGATACTATAGGTTTAGATGACTGACTCATCAACACATAGTATTCTAAAGAGAAACTCGTTTAAGTGTAGTATCTCGTAAAAACTATTATCAAGTCTACACTTGAACAGTCTCCGCACTACGTCCTAAATAGGCCAAGTTAGGTTATATATTCTACGGTTCTCATCTTTTCGGACTCCCAGGTCAGAAAAAGTAATGTTTATCCACGACTTACTCGTGTGACATCAGTAATTCCAAGGGGGTCTCCACCGAGTAGATGGGTCTCAAGAAAATTCGTTAAGGACTACTGCACATAAGTCGAACATGGCTATACCATCCTCGTATCTTAATTTCACTAAAGTTCGGGTTAAAACTTATCTCACCACTCAGAGATCACCAAGCACAACAAACAAAGCATCACACAATAAATATATACAAATAAACATCAAATATTAACAAAATATTACACACAAAAAAGCAGGCTAAACCCACTGAGAAATACTCCCCAGCAGAGTTGCCACTTTATTTCTGTAGCGGTGGATTCGTGACCACCGAGCTATGGATAAAACCGACATCAATGAAAAATCAGAGTCGCCACCACATTTTTATTGTTCCCAAAGGAAAGGGAAAAAGTACGAACAAAACCCAAAGATAATAAGTTTTCAAATCAAAACTAATAAAATATCAGAGATTACAAGTAAGGGGGTTGGTTACACATAGGGGAGGTATTAACACCCAAAGTGTTCTAGGTACTCCTAGGGAGCCCTTTTTTGTGTGCAAGTGTTTTTAGTTGAAAATATGTTTCATAAAAAAATAGATTGGGGGGATGAGAAAATAATTCATTTATTATATTTTTGTGTTTGACAAGACCTTCAGTCTTATGCCTACGTACCAACATAAAAATGAGATATCAAAACCCCGTAGTTCATGGTAAAAATTTCAAAGAGTTGGTGGATTTATTTTGACAAAAAGTTTAAAGATCTTTTGTTATCAATGGGAGAATAATCAACCAAACATCCACCGATAATGAATGCTTTAGAACATTTAAAAGAGATGGCTCCAACTTGGATTCAATCAACAAGTATTCGACTAACCCCTAATAAATGGAAAGACTTATAGTCAAAACATCATGGAATGGGAGAATTATATGTCAACCAAAGATAACTCATATTTAAGCACTCTCTTTTGTAAAAGTTTTTTAAAAGAGAAAAGGCACAAAATGACCAAAAGGATTAGATGAGGTTGTTCGTTTTTTTTGTCTTTTGAAATAAAGGTCAATATGATTAAGTTTATTCACACGTTTGATTAAGGAAAAGTTTTGAAAATCAATGGCATAAGGCCAAATTTTCTACTCATTAAAACATGTCTAAGTTGAAAATACAAACAAAGAAGGTTTTAAAATGAGGGATAGATTTATAAATTTAAGAAGAAGAGGAGGAGGTGAAGGGACTACCCTAGACAAAAATTTAAAAGTTAAGAGTTGAAAAGATCTGACCAATGGGAAGCAATCCACAAGATAATAATGTCATATATAAACCCATTTCCTTTGGACTTTTGAGCAAGCAACAAGCGTAAGCAACATCCAAGCAATTAATATGAAGACCAAGGCATCGAATAAAGATAGCCATAACATACAAGCAAGCACTCCAATACCAAGCAGTCTTCAAATGTATCAAATGAAAATATTCCTTGGCAAACTCTCAGAAACAATCATCAAACATCAATCATAATAACAATATAACAATTAAGTACAGAGACAAAGTAATAGATGAACTAAGGGCACTCAAGGTTTGCATCAGATGAAAGGCACAGTCAATGATAGCTCAGTCTTAAATAGTGGCATTGGCCAAGTCCTTCAAAGCACATGATTATTTCCTACTTCTAAGTCCAAGAGTCCAGATAAAGTCAAGGGTAGAGGTCCAACTGTCCACCAACATATTTTTTAGGGTTTTTGTTGTTTATTAAGTATTTTAAGGTCCTAAGACCACAAATAGAACAAAATCATAAGCACACAATATATACAAGCACAAATGATATGGCTCAAGTGAGAAAAGTAAAAATGACTGAAAAATATAAACATATTGCATGAAGTGTAAATGGCAATGAATGATAAAGATACTGAAATTTAAATTGCATTAAGTAAATGACTTGAAAGTAAAGCAATAATAAGGAGAAGTTAGTCAAATGTTAGTGAAGAGTTTTAATTGTGTAAGTCATTCTTTGGAGAACACTCAACCATTCATTCACAAGTACGAAGACATCAACTAAGACATCATCTATAAGAAGGGCTCCAACTTGGATAAATCAACAAGTATACCACTAGCTCTTACAAATGGAAAAAAGGTTAAGTATTCATACAATACCATGAAGAATGAGAGACTTACAATCTCACTTACAAGAACATTGTGCCTTTTGAGACAGATTTAGCTCTATGTTAAGCAATCGTAATTATACTTATGTAAAAGTCACAACTATCTTAGGTCGGACAATAAAAATATTGGTGTTAATGCATGTTAGAGATATGGTACAAAAAACCAAGCTCCTAAAACATACCACACACAAAAATAAAATTGGATGAACCTAGCTTAATCAGGCTCATGTAGATTCATCTAACACAAGGTCATTGATGAATCAACTAGAATTTGATATTTGAAAATTCATTGGTCAATGAGTGGATTGGGGAAGAGTAGGAATAAAGATAAAGAGGGAAAGGGAAATATAAACTCAAATTTATCATAGGAGGAATTTCATTTGATCAATATTATCCATTCATCTTGAGGGATGAAATGTGCATTTCATCAACCCTTTAAATCTAATAGTATTGATCAAATGGAAGTTCAAATCAACCATGATCAAGGCCAAACAGAAAGTCAAACATCACAAGGTCAACCAAGTGGCTAAACAATATTTTTAAACAATTACAAGTACACAACATATACAAGTATAAATGATATGGCTCAAGTGAGGAAAATAAAAATGACTGAAACATAAACATCTTGCAGGAAATTTAAATGGCAATGAATGATAAAAGTACTTAGATTTAAATTGCATTAAGTAAATGACTTAAAAATAAAGAAATATTAATAAGAGGTTAGTGAAGTGTTAGTTAGAGAGATTTGATTGTTTAAGTCATTCCTTGGAGAGAACTTAACCATCCATTCACAAGAATGAAAACCTAAACGAAGACATAATTTGTGAGAAGGGCTCCAACTTGGATAAATCAACAAGTATGCCACTAGCTCTCACAAATGGAAAAAAGGTCAAGTATTCACACAATGCCATTAAAAATGGGAGACTTACAATATCACTTACAAGAATGCTATGCCTTTTGGGGACAAATTTATCTCTATGTTAAGCAATAGTAATTGGACTTATGTAGAAGTCTCAACTATTTGAGGTCGGGCAATAATAATATTGGTGTTAATGCATGTTAGAGACATGGTACAAAGAACCAAGCTCCTAAAACATACCATACACAAAAATAAAGTGGGAGGGACCTACTCAGTCATGCTCATGTTGATTCATCTAACACCAGGTCATTGATGAATCAACTAGCATTTGACTTATAGAGAACTCATTGGCCAATGATGTATTGGAGAAGAATAGGGATGAAGATGAAGAGGGGAGGGGAAATAGAAAATCAAATTGATCACAGGAGGAATTTCATCTGATCAATACTATTCACTCATCTTGAGGGATAAAATATACATTTCATTAACCCCCTAAATCCAATAGTATTGATCAAATGCAAGTTCAAATCAACCCTGATCAAGGCCAAACAGAAAGCCAAACATCACAAAGTCAATCAAATGGCTCAATAATATTTTTAAACAATTAAAAATTTTGAAATTAAATTTAAAATGAATTAAAATGCATTTTTAAATGGATGAAACCTCAAATCCCTTCAAATCACCAAATAAATGGCCAAGGGATTTATCCAAGGTCAAACAAGGTTAAAGGATCTTCGATAATTTTTTTTAGAATTTTTGAAAAGTCAAAAGTATTTAAAAATATTTAAAAACAAGTCAAAAATCATTTAATTCACAAAAAATATCAAAATTAATCCAAAAAATGATTTTAATTCAAAATATGGATGAGGAAAAATATTTATAGATTTTTGGTGAAAGTCCCATATTTTTTGGATTAAAAATGAAGCTTATATGAATTAAACAAAATAGGAGTATTAAAAATAAAAATAAAAAAAACTAAAATAAAAGGAAAAAACATGGGCCATCATATCTCCCTCATTAATTGAGGTGGCAGATCTGATGGCCACGCGCTTAGGGTCTACGAAACACTTCAGTTAATGTGTGGTAACATGAGTCAAACAAACCAAAGGTTGTGATTAGAACATGGAACATGATCAGATGGATGGGAAGCAGCCAACACATCACCGGAGCTATGACCCTGGTCATCTTCTCTGGTGGACCTCATCGGACTGGTCTACCACCAATGTTCATGAAAATGAAAGATGCATACACTAATTTGAAGAGAAAAATGCCAGGAAGTCGAATATGCCCTCTAAATTTTCCAATTCTCACTATATAGAGAGATATGTGGAATCAAAAATTAAGGTGTATGAACTGAGTTGCTTCGATTTAACCTCAAAGTAAATCAATCTTGTTACCTACATTGGTATGTCTTCAGACAACCAAAGATCAAGTAAAATGGTGGAGAATTAAGGGAGAATTGAAGAAGAGAAAATTCACAAAAATCACCTTGGGTTTGATGCAATTGAGCTCTATCTCTCTTCCAATTTGACTTGCCTTGCTTCTACCAACTTGCAGGAAGTGAATGGGATGATCAAATGGCTTGGATCATTGGAGTTTAGATCCCAAAACAAAAGGGGAATTGAAGCTCAATTTCAAATGAAATCTTCAGGTTTGTAAGACCCCAATTTGACCCTAAGATCCCTCATGCAACTTCATCATATGCATTAGCATTGGGATCATACCTTGGCATTCTCCTTACCCCTCTTTCATTGGGTTTATTTTGGGAGAGATCGCCAAGCACCATGTGATTGTATCATACTTGTATATTATCATTTTACTAACCAAAATACCAAAAATATGTCTTTGCATTTGCCTAACTCTTTTGTAGGTATGGCATGATCACCTTGATCTATCAAGTTCACATCTAGGGTTTAATACCCCCATGTCTAAGAGCACAACCAAGGAATTATCCATAAGAGCTCTAAGCATCATATATGAGTCCCCATGATCTTCATATGTTACTTTGATCAAGTATTCTTCAAGAGTTTGGAGATAGTTTGCCTTGGAAACCCTAGTTTGTTTAGGTATCTTGAGTAACTTCTTCAACAAGTTTCCTCACAAATTGATCAAATTTATCAAGGTACACTTAAAAATTAATCATCTTATGCATGAGACTATAAAGTCAAGAGAATTGGAAGTTAGCAAGTTGGTTGATGGTGGTTGGCCAGATGAATTCATCTGATCAAAACTGGGTCTCCCTAGACCCTATCTCCTACAATTTTCACCTTATGAAAATGATTCCAAGAGAAACGTTACTCTAAATAACATTACAAAAAACTTTCATGTTGAGACCTAGATCTAGTTTTGCTTGGAAAATCATTTTCTATGTTGAAACATTATAGGTCATTTTGTCTAAACCCTAATTTGAAAGTCAACTTCCCAAGGCCATAACTTGCTCAATTTTTATGAGATGAAATATTTCCAAGTTGAAAAATAAAATTAAAGATGTCTACTTAAACTTTTATGTTTGGACTGAGATCTAATTCAACTTTTATGAGCATGTGATATGAGGATACATTATAGGTCATTTTTGCCTTATACCATTGAACAAGTGATTTTCCTCAACTTCAAAAATACATAACTCTATCATTCTAAATCCAAATGATATGAAATTGGTGACCATTTTTAAGTTATTTGAAAGATCTACAACTTTTATGAATACACTTTTCTCATTTGGAGCTCACATAAAAAGTTAAGCAAGGTGGAATATTGAGATATATGACTTAACACTTAGAAACATTTTCAACATGTTGAAATTTATAAACTTCCACCTCAAAATTAACCATGATCCAAGTTCCAAATGTAAAACTGCCCAACTTCAAAGTTGTTCCCCTTGATCTAACCTTTCCAAAAAGTCCTATTTCATGCATTTTGGATGAGGTTTGCTAGGGCTGCGCATGGTCTTAACAGGTCTGCAGAAAGTGGAAAAATCAAATGTCCAAAACTTCACATTGCATTTCCTTGCCATTCAAGCATCATTTGAACTTCAGTACAGTTGGAATTCGATCAAAATGGATTGCTTCATGGGCTTGTACACACCCATGTAAGCTTGTGGATAACATTGCCAAATTTAGAAAAATTTCAAGTGTGCAATTTTCAATCCCAAATGCTATAAATACATGGCCTCTGAGCTCATTTCAAACACACCTTGCGCACCAGCTTTGCCCCTCTCTTCAACCCTCACAATTCAAAGAAAAACCTTAGAATTTTCAACTTGAAAATTGAGTCTGAATCTCACTGTTTAGAGATTCAAAAACTCCAGGATCCAAAGCTTTGTTCCATTGCCAAACCACTTCTGCAAGCTCCTCGAGTGTGATCAAGTCAAGTTTGAAGCAAGCAAGATTCAGTTTTGCACAGTATTGAAGGTATTTTTCAGAAATCTTCTTCTCTTCGATTCTCACTCAATTCTCATCAATTCTCTTGGATATTTGATTGTCTGAAGTCCTACATATGTAGACAAGAAGATTGAGTTGCTTTAAGGTTAAATCGAAGTAACTCAGTTGACACATCTCAAAATTCAACTCCTCATATCTTTCTATATATGTAGAGTTAGTTAAAATTGAGGTCAGATTCGTGCTCTACGCCATTTTTTCTTTCAGATCATGTCCTCCTTTTTCATTTATGTGATGTTGTTAACTGAACCAATCCGGTGAGCCTCTCCTGAGAAGGTGACCGGAGTTCCAGCGTCGGTGTTGTGCTGCACAGGTTCTGAGCCATTGATCTTGTTTAAATTGTTTTAATCTTGAGCGTTGCTTTTGAATACCATTGGTGTGACGCGTTGACTCAAGTGTACCATGGAACGTGCGTTTTAGACCACTTGATCTTCCACCTCAATTAATGGGGGAGATCAAGTTGTCCACGTTTTTTCGGATTATTTGAATTTCATTTAATTTGTTTTATTTTCATTAATTCATATTAATTTTAATATTGATCCAAAAAATATGAGAGTTTCACCAAAAGTTTTTAAATAAAATCATCTTTCATATTTTAAATTTAAATTATTTTTTGGATCATTATTAATATTTTTCATGATTTAATTGATGTTTTGAATATTTTTAATTGTTTAAAAATACTTTTAAGTTTCCAAAAATTCTGAAATTTTTTCTCCAAGGTCCTTTGACCTTGTTCGACCTGTGATAAATCTCATGGCCATTTCTTTGGTGTTTTGATGAGGTTTTAGGAATTTGACAAACCCTATTTAATTTAATGCATTATTTTTAATATTTTTAAATTGAATAAATGCCAAATAATTATGTTGAGCCATTTTGATTGTTTGCATAAGTTTGACTTGTATTGTTGGGCCTTGGTCAAGGTTGATTTGACTTTGTTAGGTTAAGATCATTGGATTTTGGGGATTGATGGAATGTACATTCCATTTCCCAAAATGAATGAATGGTCTTAATTTGGTAAAAGTCATCCTTTGTCCAATTTGAGTTTTGATTCATTCCCCTCCCTCTTCAGCTAATTTCCCTTCTTTATGCATCCATTTCATTTGACCTCTGATATCTCAATATCCTAAGGCTAGTTGATTGCAAAATCAACATAAGTATGGATGAGATTAGGCCACCTCTTTTGCATATTCGTTTTGTTTGTGGTATGTTTCATGAGCATGGTCCATTATACTATGTCTCTAACATGCATTAACACCAAAATTCTATTGCCCAACCTCAAATAGTTGTGACTTCTACATAAGTCCAATTACGATTGCTTAACATAGCGCTAAATTTTAACACAAAAGGCATAGCATTCTAGTTAGTAAGATTGTAAGTCTCCCCTCTTTCATGGTATTGTGTGGAAACTTGGCCTTTTTTCCTTCCTTTAGAAGATGTCTTGGTTCAAAGATCCATGCTTGTGATAAGTGGGTTGAGTGTTCTCCAAAGAATGACTTAAAAAATAAAAAGCAAAAGCAATACTAACTTCTAACTCATTAACAACTAACATTTAATTTCAAGTCCTTTATTTTAATGCACTTTATTTTTGAGCTTTATTCATTTGCCATTATTCATACCATCCTAATTGTTTATGTTAATATCATTTTCACTTTGTCCAGTTGAACCATATTTTGTGATATATCTTGATTGTGTATACTTTGTTTGCTTGCGTGGTCTTTGACCATTAATGTATATAATAAGAACAAAACCCCTAATAATATCTTGTGTGGACTGTTGGTTTGATCTGAGACAATTGGACTTAGAATTTAGGCAACACTCCCTATGCAAAGGACTTGGCCAATGCCAACTTTCATGTAACCAAGTGCTTGCAATTTGAAACTTCATCTAATACATCATTGAAGATCCCTTTGAGCTCATCTGCAACATGATCATTGTGAAGCTGTTACTTTGAACCTGTGACTTGTGGAATTCACCTGTTACAAGGGCAAATTTGAAGAAGACCATGGATTGGCTAAAGCTTGGATGTGGATATCTTCAAGTTAATATGTTGTGCATTGTTTGTTGCTTGATTCTAATGTCCAAGGGAATTTGGGTTTCTATATGACATTGTTGTCTATTGGATTGCAGCCCATTTGTCAGATCTTTTCAACTCTTAACTTTTAAATTTGTGCTTAGGATTAGTCTTTTCATCTCCTCCCCATCTCTTTAATTTCAAAATCTCTCTCTCCTTTTTAAAAAAACTTCTTTGTTTGTGCTTGTCCTTTTTTTAAAACTTAGACCCTTTGCAAATTAGAAACTTTGGCCATATGTCATTGTATTTCCAAACTTCTTTTCTTAAATCAAACTTGTCAATAGACTTAACTATACTTGTGTAGCGGGGTATTCGTTACCATTAGAGATATTGACTAAATCCAAGGTAAATCATACAAGTCGAGTCGCCACCGCACTTCTATTTATCCAAAGGAATGGTTAGAAAGCGAACAAAAACCTAAAAGTTTTATCGAATCAAAAACTAGTAAAAATGTCAGAGATCTAGGTAAGGGGTTGGTTATGCAATGGGAAGGTGTTAGGCACCCAAAGCATCATATGTACTCCTAGGGAGCCCTTTTCACATTTGTTGTAAGGTTGTTGTTTTTTTTTGTGAAAATTTATTTGTGCAAACATGATTGAAGGGATGAGAAAAGAATATACAAATTTATTTACATTTTGTGTTTGAATGGATGAACCCATTGCCTACGTACCATCTTAAAAAAGATTAGGATCAAAACCTCGTAGTTCGGGGTAAAAAAAATTCGAAAAAAGTTGGTGAATTGATTGGTCCAAAAACCTTAAGGTCTTTTGTTATCAAAGGGAGAAAACTCAACCTAAAACCACAAATCCACCATGTGAGGATAGCTTCAACATGATAGTGAGGGGTTAACCCTATAATAAGCATGGAAGACTCATTGTCCATCACTAAGGATAAAGGTGAGTATTATATCTACCTCAAGGATAACTCAAACCTAATAGCTAATGGTTATAAAAAAAGGGTTTGATTAAGAAGGTGGCCATTGAAACCACAAAAAGTATTTGAATGGGTTATATTTACTAATTAAAAGTATTTACAAAAATAGGGTTAAAGTGGATTAAAAGGTTCAATTCAAAATAAGTGTTATGAAAAATAAGTTTGAAAATCAAAAGCATAAGGCTTAGGTTTCTAATGTTGAAAACAAAAGTTATTGTTTGCACAAAAAGTTTTGGCTTGGGTTAGAATGGGAAAAAAAAGAAGGGTTAAATTCCTAAACATACAAGAGATAAGGGAAAATAAAATAAAATCACATTGGGAGTTCCCCTCTTGAGATCATATTGATGATCCAAGTAGCTCCCATCCTTTGGAATAAGCAGTCACAAACAAATATCTCAAGCCATTAAGCACAGGTAATCGGAATGAACCTCCAGGGGGTATCCCACGAATAAAGTGGGAAACCACGCAAACCATCTCTGCCAGAGTCATGTGAGCCCTCACAAAAAAACTCAACAAACAGGTTAGAGAAACAAGATAGGGTAATCAAGAGTTGCCCCCAAATCAAAATGTAACCACATGAATCATGCCATTAAAATTCACAAAAAAAGCTCACAAAAAGCAACCAAGGGTATGAGGCCTAAACCTCTTGTCAAACACATGCATTAAAAGGGTATCAAAAAATTTCAGGTTGAAAGTATAAAGTAGTGGAAATAGGGCATACCTGATTGGGGAGGATCGATTGAAATTGAGTTGCACCCGTGAGGTTTGCAAAGCAATCTGAGGGTTTGCCTCTGGAGGTTGCTCTGAACTCTGTCAGTTCTTCTCTCACTTTCTTTTTCCTGCCAGGGTAATAGGAATGGAATCCTTGTTTCATTGAAACTCTGAATTTATAACCTGGTTTTTGTGGACCTGTGGGCTCAAATGAGAGAGGCCCAAGTCCAAATTTTTTTTGT